>NW_026111889.1:220000-305262 GCF_024679095.1 Eriocheir sinensis
AACTCTTGCATAAGGGGTTTGGACAGTATAGGGATGAGCATGAGTAGAAAGTCGAGTGCAGCAGGGCCGCGGAGGGGAGAGGCATGCAGTTAGCAAGTTCAGAAGAGCAGTCAGCGTGGAAATATCGATAGAAGATAGAAAGAGAGGCAACATTGCGGCGGAATTTAAGAGGTAGAAGACTATCAGTATGAGGAGGAGAGCTGATGAGACGAAGAGCCTTAGCCTCCACTCTGTCCAGAAGAGCGGTGTGAGTGGAGCCCCCCCCACACATGAGATGCATACTCCATACGAAGGCGGACAAGGCCCCTGTATATGGACAGCAACTGTGCAGGGGAGAAGAACTGGCGGAGACGGTACAGAACGCCCAGCCTCGAGGAAGATGATTTAGTAAGAGATGAGATATGAAATTTCCAGTTGAGATTTTGAGTTAAGGATAGACCGAGGATGTTTAGTGTTGAGGAAGGTGATAGCTGGGTGTTGTCAAAGAATAATAGATAGTTGTTTGGAAGATTGTGTCGAGTGGATAGGTGGAGAAACTGTGTTTTTGAAGCGTTGAAGGACACCAGGTTCTTCTTGCCCCAATCGGAAATAATAGTAAGGTCTGAGGCTAAGCGTTCTGCAGCCTCCAGCCTTGAGTCGTTAAGTTCCTGAAGGGTGGGTCTTCTATTAAAAGAAGTTGAGTAATGCAGAGTGGAATCATCGGCGTAGGAATGGATAGGACAGTTCGTTTTGGAAAGAAGATCATCAATGAACAACAGAAAAAGAGTGGGAGATAGGACAGAACCCTGTGGGACACCACTGTTAATAAATTTAGGGGAAGAACAGTGACCGTCTACCACAGCAAAAATAGAACGGTCAGAAAGGAAACTGGAGATAAAGGTACAGAGAGAAGATAGAAACCGTAGGAGGGTAGTTTAGAAAGCAAAGATTTGTGCCAGACCCTATCAAAAGCTTTTGATATGTCCAGCGCAATAGCAAAAGTTTCACCGAAACGGCTAAGAGAGGATGACCAAGAGTCAGTTAAGAAGGCTAGGAGATCACCTGTAGAAACCCCCTAGCGGAACAAATACTGGCGATCAGATAGAAGGTCAGAAGTGGAAAGGTGCTTTTGAATTTTCCGGTTAAGGATTGATTCAAAAGCTTTAGATAGACAAGAAAGTAAAGCTATAGGACGGTAGTTTGAGGGATTGGAGCGGTCACCCTTCTTAGGCACAGGCTGTATGAAGGCATACTTCCAGCAAGAAGGAAAGATAGATGTTGACAGGCAGAGGCGAAAGAGTTTGACCAGGCAGGGTGAGAGTGAACCAGATGACATACCGCAGTCATGACGTCATCGATGACGTTTCAGTGAGCTATCCTTATAGTATATCATCCTATCGGACCCCCCCCCCCACACTTACACACACACACACGCATTGGAAGGCAGCGTGACGTCATAGCATGCATAATAAAACTGTGTAATGAAACACACGAGAAAAAAAAAATCCTGCTCCCGTCGGGAATCGAGCCAGCGATCAAAGAGGCGGGTATGCCCCGCCTTAATCACTCGGCCATGGAGACGCCCTTCTTATGAGGCGAGCAAGGGAAGACTTGCTCATCAGGCCGGCCGGTCAGCTGCAATACAAAGTAAAGCCAGCGCAGAGTAAATAATTATAAGAAATACTAAGCTTTGCAAATTCCTGTCCATTAAGGTATGTCCATAAGATACACCTCTACTTAGAGCAAGAGAGTTTCGATAAACAAGTTTTAGATCACTTACTTAATTGACCGACGCGTCCTTGACATCTTAAGTATAAACGTGAACGGGCTCAGTCCGAATGCTTACTTGACCGACGCGTCCTTCCCAGCAAACCAGCACCGTTAGCAGAAGGGCGGCCACCGTCGGCAAAATTTGTGACGTCAGTTCGACGGAGGGCCTCCGTACTCCCAGCAAATATAACCGTCGGCAGAAGGGCGGTCACTGTCAGCAAAATTTCTGACGTCAAATCGACGGATGGCCTCCGTACTCCAACGACTTTAAGTATCATCTCCTGCAGTGACATGCTGTGAATGCGTATGTAAAAGACGTTGCTTATGAATGTGACTCAATGGTATGTATGTGATGGATAATGAATCGATCAGTCTTTCCAGAAACTGCAAACGACCATGGGCATATAGTATATACACTTATGTGCACACACACACACACACACACACACACACACGCGCATAACACAATTAACATTCACTAGTGACGTTAATCCTTCGATTTTTTTTTTTTTTTTTTTTTTTTTGTAATTCAATCATTGTGTTATCATTATTAATATATATAAATTAAAATGAAATTATATACTACGTGGAGTTCTATACCCATAATGTAATGCGAAAAAAAAGTCGGGCAATCATGATGTGTTCGCTGGCAAGGCGTAAAACACAAGAGGTGGAACCGTTCACCCCTCCCTCTCCACCTACTGCGCATGTGACGTCACGATCTGGAAAAGAGAGAGAGGGGTAGGCAGGGGGTGAAAGAAAATGGTACGGTAATGGTATTCTAATGTAATTTAGAAGTCGCGCCTGATACGTACGTTGGTGACCCTCCCCATCCCATTACCAAATGTCTGTCACTTTATTTCAGGAACAGACAATGGCTAACAGTATACGTATCTGTACAAAATTTACACGCTGCTTGGTAACCATATAACCAGATAGGTGGGCTGACTAGCTGCTGGCAAATAGTCTCCCTTATATCTCATGCATGGGTGGTTGTCTGTTGGTCTGGGACATGACATAGGGAGCTTCCATGTAGGAGCAGGCGTTGGACTATGTGTGTGTGTGTGTGTGTGTGTGTGTGTGTGTCCTCTATGCATATCTGCATGCATCTTTACCAAACCTGCCATGTGTGTGTGTGTGTGTGTGTGTGTGTGTGTGTGTGTGTGTGTGTGTGTGTGTAAGTAAGTAAGTAAGTAAGTAAACATTTATTGCCATAAGAATATACAATGCCAAACACACACACACACACATATATATATATATATATATATATATATATATATATATATATATATATATATATATATATATATATATATATATTTATCTATATATATATATCGCTCTTTTATTTGAACAGTGACATATCTCAAAATTGAAGATTTTGAGTTAGTTATACCACTGAATTTGTCATTTTCTATATTTATTTGTGGTAAGAACGCCATAACTCTAGTATCAAAATTGCCCACTAGATGTCGCTCAAGGCATAGTGACTCATTTTCATTCAGACGAATCGTTTGGTTGTCATAGTGTTTTATTTCAGTTACGTCTTGACTCTTGTAGAGGAAGCATCGTTTTAGTTCCTGCTACAGTGACATATTTCTTGTTATGACAGTATTCTGACCAGGTTAGTAATTGTTTGTTATCGTAGCGTTTTGTTGAACAGTGAATTATTTAGACTTAATGCGATATTGAAACAATATGTATTCAATTTCTTGCCTACATATATTAAAATATGACATTATTGAAACTAAATGGTGTATGGACAATCAAAATATTTTGTTTTGTGTCCTTCTTACAACCAAACAAGCAGTCACTTGACTGTATGGAATTAGATCTAAGTAAAATTATGACATTATTGAAACAAAACTGTTCAGAATTGCATATTTCAGTCATGATACATCTTTTATTATGTCGTTCTTGTAACAAAGTATGTTACTAGGATATGTTTAAAGCTACATTTAAGACATTTACTCTGAGCATGATGTTTGAGTATTAGCCTTACAAATCAATACTATTGATCTTATTACAGGTAAATATGACTAGTCGAGGAAAACAACTCGTACAATTATCATTGAAATCGGTAGAAAACACAAAACAGGCATCATCCCAGGAGCCTGAAGTGACTATAACTTTCTCTGAGTCAGGTAAGCTGGTGAAGGATTAAGATTTGTCTAATATTTCATATAATTAAATCAACGATGATAAAAATATTTACCTTCAAATTATCTCCTACGTAATGCATTATAGCCTAATTATAGCCTAATTGACATCATTACTGTAGAGAATACCAATGGTATTTTTTTTTTTCTAAGAAGTCTCCCCAAAAATATGTTATAAATTCATACATGTTGCATAATAATGTATCTTACATTGTTGCAGGAAAGAATGTCGAAGTCCTAGGAAACCAAAACGAGACACCACCAAGTTCTTCCCAGAACACCAAGAGTGTAGGCCTAGAGATGTCGACAATGCAGTGCAGAAATTCTACATCAAGCAATAGTTCTTCATCAAGCAATAGCTCTTCATCAAGCAGCAGCACCTCATCATCCTCGTCAAAGAGCAGTTCATCATCAACTCATGCAGCAACACCAGAAGATGTGCTAGACTCTGATGATTCAGTTGCAGATAAGACCTACGAACCAAATTATGATGAAGATTCAGAAGGAGTTGGTAGTAATGACGATGACTCTTCTCTGACTCCAAATGTTGATACTGCTACACTTGGAAATAAGGGCACCAAAGAATTAGAGAGCCCAGCTAAAAAAGGTTCGAAAAGGAAGAAACTACCTGAAAAGTGGGGGCGAAATCTCCAGAAAAAACTAAGAAATGAAGGAAAACGGTATGTAATGCACACCAAAGACAGGAAAGAAAGGGAAGAAAGAAAAGTAAAGCCGCCTTGCAGGGAAAAATGCAGGTTGAAGTGCTCAATGAAATTTACTGAGGAACAAAGAATGTCCATATTTGCATCGTACTGGGAATTGGGTGATATTGACAGACAAAGACAGTTTATTGCCAATTCAATTGATGAAATTGTACCAAGGTACAGATATGTTCGTGTAGGAGGTACAAGAAAACAAAGAAAACCAAACAATGCTTTTTATTTCAAATTGAATGAAGGAAGAGTTAGGGTGTGCAAATTGTTTTTTATAAACACATTAGATATTAATGACCGCCCTATCCGCACAGTCCTGGAAAAGAAGAACAAAGTTTGTGAAAACTTGATTGAAAATGATCTCAGAGGTAAGCACAGTAATCACCACACTGTTGATCAAAGTATCAAGGACGGAATGAGGGCTCATATTGATTCCATTCCAAAAATTGAGAGTCATTACCTCAGGGCTAATACATCAAGAGTTTTCATTGACGGAAGCAAGACTGTTGCTGATATCCATAGAGATTATGTTTCAAAATGCAAAGAGAATAATGCAGCGTTTGGGAACTACTCTATGTTCTACAAGGTGTTCACTGAAGATTACAATATTTCTTTTTTCGCCCCGATAAAAGATCAATGTGACACCTGCGCAACCTTTGAAAATGCAAGTGAAACTGAAAAAGATAATCTGCAACAGAAGTATGATCAGCACCAAGTTGAAAAAGAATTGTCAAGATCTGAAAAAGCTAGTGATAAAGTATCATCAAATGCTGCTGTAGCAGTTTATGATTTGCAGGCTGTATTCCAACTGCCCAAAGGAGATGTATCCCTGTTTTACTACAAATCCAAGTTAAATGTTTTGAATTTTACAATTTATGACTTGAAATCTAACACTTGTGAGTGTTATGTCTGGGATGAATCCAACGGGCATCGTGGAGTCAATGAACTTGGTTCTTGCGTTCTTGACTATATCCATAAAGTTTGTGAAACTGGTAAGAAGGATATTATCTTTTATTCAGACAATTGCGGTGGTCAGCAGAAAAACAGGTTTATGTTAGCTCTCTACTTATATGCTGTAAATATTCTGGACCTTGATTCCATTACTCACAAGTTTCTCATTAAAGGACATTCCCAGAATGAGGGCGATTCAGCTCACTCATTGATTGAAAGGCAAGTCAAGCGACTCCTTAAGAGTGGACCAATCTATGTTCCAGAAACATTTCTAACTGCTATTCGAATGGCAAAAAAGAAAGGAGAGCCTTTTAGGGTGAAAGAATGTGATCATGAATTCTTCATGAACATTAAAGTTTTGGCTAACGAGATTGGTCCAATGATGAACATGAAAGAGCTGAAAATTTCTGAAGTGAAAGTATTGAAAGTTACTAAAGAATCTCCAAATTCAGTATTCTACAAACATTCTTATAATGAAAATTTCAAGGAAGCAACTGTTCTCAAGAAAAGAATATCAAAAGGAACCTTCACAATTCCACCATGTTTTGGTCACAAACCAGGTATTACTTCCAAGAAGAAAGAAGATCTTCTTGATTTGTGCAAAAGAAGCCTCATTCCTAATCCTTATAAGAAGTTTTATGAGAATCTGTAATTTTCAGATAATCCTCAAGAGAACATGAATTTATCTTTTTATTTTGTTCATTTAGTAGAAATGGAATGCCTCAAATACAGGGGTACAAGCACTTTCTTATTTAATTTATTTTATTCACACAGTTTATAGTTTGTCATAAAAGAATGCCTTAGATGCAGGGGTACAACAGCTTTGTTATGTTTTTTATTTTCTTCAAAACAGTTTATAATTGTTAAGTAAAAAAGGAACGCCTTAAATACAGGGGTACAACAGCTTTGTCATTTATTTATCTTGCTCAAAACTGTTTATATTTAATTAGAAAGGAATGCCTTAAATACAGGGGTACAAAAGCTTTGTCATTTATTTTATTTTGCTCAAAAGAGTTTATATTTAGTTAAAAAGGAATGCCTTAAATACAGGGGTACAACAGCTGTTATTTATTTTATTTTGTGCACACAGTTCGTGAATATGTGATCTGTTACTTGTGTAATAACAGTTGTTTATTTCCTTTGTTTCTTTCTCGTTTTGTTGTAATGTAGTCCTAACTTCAGTTACAACAGTGGAAATTGCATATATTTTTTGCAATATTGTCATAATTCAAATTTTATTTTTTCAAATTGCCACAAAGTATGTTTGTAATAAATGTATTTTTTTATATTTTGATGTCATGCACTACATTGAATCCTGAAATAAAACTTCATTGCTAAATACTTCTTTTAAAACTTCCATGGAAGACTGTATTACATATTAAAAGTTTATTTTGCTTCTCCTGAAAGTAGCCTTTTTGAGTTATGTCATTGTTGAAATAAATGATATATATATATATATATATATATAGATATATATATATATATATATATATATATATATATATATATATATATATATATATATATATATATATATTATGTATTTCGCATATGGTCCGTCGAGCAGAAGCTTCATAACGGGCATATTTCAATCGAATATTAGACAATGAAGAAATTTATATTAAATCAATTATCAGTTGCCAAAATTCTATTGTACAGAGTAGGAAGACGAAGTGTTGGCATTGCTCCAGGCTTGAATCGTAGTTGCTTCGCAGGTACAGGCAGCCCAAGCAGTTCATATTTAAGGTTCCGTGCGAAAGCAGTAGTCTCAAAATGACGACTGCATACTTGCCCATATTTTATGTCCTTCGCATTACAGAGCGCAAGCCACTTTTTTCTAAGGTCTTCATCCTTTGGGAGCCTATGAAATCGAAGAGAAGTCCCTCTTGAGTACACTGACGTGCACCCATTCACCATACAACTTGCTGGCATAGCAAGGTTATGAAGCGCGCTCGACCTGCACTCCCTGGCCTCCCGACCAGCACTGCTGCTGCCTGCACTGGCGGACCTATCCTTCCACCACCAAGTGACGTCACGGGCAGGTGCGCCGTTCCTGCCAACTGTTGCCATCCGCCCCCCCATGATGGTTTCACCTCTTAGTATGTCCATCTTGTTCGCTGGAACGCCGGCGGGCGGCACACGACACAAGTCAGTGTGCACTGTGGAGCCGGCGGTGGGTGTGAGTCGTGTGGTACGTGAACGTCTGGTCTTCCGTGCTATATTTTGAAATGCTTTTCTGTGCAATGTATGTTTGCTGAAGTTCTTACGTATTTTATGAAGTACTGTGGTAGTTAGTTGTAATAAGTGCATACGATTAGCTGTAACTGATGAAATGACTCATTCAGAACCCGATAGCCTAGCTACGTACTTTATTTTGTTTTCTCGTGATCTTTTTATTTATTTTTTGTTTACTTAAATTATCTCATTCTTTTCCTAATACTGTAATATTATATGTGGCAGTGGCAGATTCGTTGTCATAATATTTATTAATATAGTACTACTGCACAGTGTAAGTGCATAATGTTTTTTTATTAGTTTCCAGAATGTGTCCGTAGTCATATGAGAGCGCATAGCCTACTACCTAGTGTAAGTGCATATAGCTTTTTTATTAATTTCCAGAACGTGTCCGTGGGCATATGAGTAGACATAGCCTATTGCATGGTGTAAATGCACAATGTTTTTTTTATGAGTAGGCATAGCCTACTGCATAGTGTAAATGCATAATGCTTTTTTATGAGTACACATAGCCTACTGCATAGTGTAAATGCATAATGCTGTTTCATGAGTAGGCATAGCCTACTGGATAGTGTAAATGCATAATGCTTTTTTATGAGTAGGCACAGCCTACTGCATAGTGTAAATGCATAATGCTTTTGTTATTGTTAATTTTCAGAACGTGTCCGTGGGCATAGGAGTACGCATTGCCTACTGCATAATGTATGTACATAATGATTTTTGTATTTTTTATTTATTTTGTATTAACTACATGACTTCACAACATACTTATGCCAGTAATTTACAGGATGGTAGCAGCTAACAGCGATAACAACGTGACAATTTTATACGGACTAATTAAGAATTTAGATTTTTTTTTTTTTTTTTTTTTTTTACTTAACGTAGCCTACCTACATGTAGCCTACTGTCAATGACTAGGATTTCTGTGTTCAAATTATGGGCCGGAGGACAAAACAAGTTCAGGTAGTGGAATAATTACGAATGAGCAGCAATTACATAACGGTTGTTGTATAGTTCATGCATCATGTGTGGGAAAGTTAACATTAATAATAGGAAAGATAATTGAGCCAGAATAATAAGGATATGGTAAACTAGAACGGATCTATATAGCTGATGTATCATCATATTTGATATAGATTTAAATGGTTTGACATATATGTATATTGCACGATGAATATATGTATGGGAACAATTTTAGTTGAAGTTGTAATGACAACTACCTCAAACTATTACAGGTGTCTATATTTTTTGTTAAGACCATTATATTTTACTGTTGTAATTTAATCATTCATAAATTCAAAGTGGACAATGAAGTTTCATTATATTAGGTGACTAGCTATTATACTCTTCAAGATTCTTACTTAGTTTGATTTACATGTGACATGCAAAAAAGTATTTTTTTTTTCACATGGTATAATTTATCATGCAAATCTATTTTTTTTATTGGTTTAGTAAAGTAACTTTAGTATACTATATTTAGAATAATAGTTATAATTCCAGTCGTTGCAAAACATTTATTTCTTATGTCTTTATGGCAGTGTGGCTTGTGGTAAAAGTAATGGGCGATGTGGGTGAGTGGGGGCTGGGGCTAGCATATTATATATGATCGGCATATAGGAGGCAAAGATCGGCATATGAGAGACATATGACCGGCATGGTACGTCGGGCCTCCGTTAAAACGATGAGCAAAAAGGACATCGGGCCGACGGAGTTTTGCACCGTAGGGCCGCCGCAACAACACACGTGGGATGCGGGAGCGCGGCGGGACTGTTCGCACTGGGACGTGCAACCGTGGTGGGGAGCGGCCGATGGCGAAGGTGATTGCTGTCTGACCCGGTGGTGAGCTCCGGGTGGCGGGAGCCTCGGGTGCGTCTGTGTCCATCACAGGTGAGGGAGGGGGGTAACGGTCGGCTTGGGCTCGGTGGGAAGAGAGGCGGGGCTCCGTATTTCTTGAGGCGCAGCCGGTGTTGGAGCTGTGTTTGCAGTTGTCGGAAAGTGCTCCGCCACGGTCGCCTTTGCAATTACCTCTATCGCTGCCTTGTCCGGCGTCAGCTGTAGTAGATTGGTGAGGCCAAGGCAAAAGCTTATTAGCATGCGCGTCCTTGGTGACGAGCACTGACCCTAGGGGTGGATCCTGCGGACGTTGCGGGGACTGACAGTTGCGCCGTCGGTGTTTGCGCTGTGCCTTGGGCGGGGAGCACGGTGTTGCCGCTGCGAGGGGCCCGAGGTGGAGGCAGGAGGGGGTTGTGAGGCAGGTGTTGAGGTGGAGGGTTTGATGGCGTCCGCACGAGGTTGCAGGGCAGGTGGTGCCGCTGTGGTTGGGGTTGTGGCTCGGGTGGCGAGTGGCGGAAGGAGGCTGGGGAAGTGTTCCTCGGAGGCGAGCGTTGCTGGAGCAGGAGGGGCTTGCACGTCGCGGGGGCGGGAGAGGGAGCGGGACTGTCAGGTCCAAGCAGGGCGAGACGGGTTGTGGGCGGCCTGCCATTCCACCTGCCTCTGGATGCCTAGCTCGACTATAGTCCTCCGTGTGGGGCAGCGGCGGCTCCAGGCGTGGTGGTGCAGCTTGCAGGTCGGACAAGCTGCCTGCACCTCCTCGCCGCCCTTGTATTTTTCCAAGCACCCCTCTGTCATGTGCGGCCCGGAGCACATGCCGCGCACAGCGGGGCGGTTGCATCGGGAGGGTGGTGCCCGAATTGTTGGCAGCGGTAGCATCTCAGAGGCTTCTTGTTGAAGGGGGGCGGTGTAGAATACCCCCAGCGCCCCAGGTCGAAGGAGCCCGGGAGTGGCCCCTTCAGGGTGATCATCACCTGTCTGGTGGCGAGCCCGTCCCGCGTCAGGCACCTGTCTGCAGAGAGGACGTCTGGGTGGCGAAGGAGGGCTTTCAGGGGCATTGCCACGGGATAGGAGGTCACCACGCCCTTGGTGGTGGCCTCGCCAACCTGTCGCAGGGTGACAAGCTTGCCCTGAACCGAGGTAACGGCCAGGAGGGAGTGGAGCACGGCTTCCTTGCCAGAACAGCGGGTGGGGATGGGGACAGGGCGTTCGGTCCTGTATTGATTACGGGACGCCCTGCCTGCTGACGGTGGGTCCGGCGGCGCTTCGGCCGCTAGAGACAGCTCAGAACGCCGCCCTCCGCGTCATCGTTGGCGCCCCCATGTGGACGAAATGCGTGTGCCTCCGGGTGGAGGCACGTGTGTGCAGCGTCGCCGCGAGAGTCACCCAACTCTCAGTGGGACATCTGGCGGCTCTGCTCAGATGCATGGGGGCGGAGCAGCTCCGCGCCTCCGTCGGGCAGGCCCTCCTGCAGGACCCTCTCCTGTTCCGCAAGAGAACGTGGGCGACTGTGGCGGCGGCCACGATTCGCAGTAGCGGACTCCCCCACGCCCTTGTGACGGCTGTGGACGCCCCCCACCCCACCTACGTTGCCCGCCCCCGGTGGGAGCCGCCTGCATTAACAGCCACCATACGGCCGCTCGCCAAAAGGAAGGCCCTCCTCACCCCTCAGGAGCTGGCCAGAGAGGCAGACAGCAGAGAGCGGGAAGCAGCGCACCCTGAAGCCTCCGTATACTAAACGGACGGCTCCGTCAACCACCAGACGGGGGCTGTCGGCGCCAGGGCCGGATTAAGCTGGTGGGAGGCCTGGGGCCTACTCTGGTGGGAGGCCCCCTTTCCAACTCCCATTGCATACACCACAAACTATAGTCTAATTAATCTAATGGCCAAAATAGTGCAATACTAATTAGGTCGGTTTTATTTAGGAAACACTACAATGGGACTATTCTTCCGATTATCAATATCCATAAATTCAAAATAAAATACAATGGGACTATTCTTCCGATTATCAATATCCAAAAATTCAAAATAAAATACAACGGGACTATTCTTCCGATTATCAATATGCATAAATTCAAAATAAAATACAATGGGACGATTCTTCCATATATAGTAACGAAGTTGGTACTACCCGTGATGGCGTCAATATAACATGAATCAGTCTGGGAAGGAGTAAATGGCAAGAATATAATACAAGCAGGGCCCGGCTACTCACCCCAGCCGCCGCCCGCTTCTCGACCAAAGTGTTGTTTACATGACTCTTTGCAACGGGATTACAAATACAAGTCATTATCAAATACAGTTTTACTCCTTATTAAAGCTCCCTAAAACACTTCCGCAACGTGAATTATAATTTTATGTTTAGAATCACACTACCAGAGTAACCAGACTCCAAACTTGGTGCATTATTACATTTTTTTTAGATACAGTAACCAATGATACAGTCGACAACACTAAAATAGTCGCCACTGCACTAATGTCGCCACGCTTCATATTATTATAATTTATACTAACTAAAACAGCACTTAAATAACTTACTTTTGAGAAACTGTGATATAATTTTTTTTATATAATAAATGTAACAACGTGTAAGCTGTATGTGCATGTATTTAATTATTTTCATACTGTTATAATATCAACAATAAGCTATTACTACTACTATTTTTACTATATGGGCCCTGTTTTGCGCCTTCGTGTATATAGATATAGAGGACCATTCCGTCAACGACCTCATTTTTTTTAAGCCACGCAGAAGACATATGCAAATACAGTAATACTTGTCTTTGTATTTCTATATAATAATATTAATAATAAAAATGACAATAATATCAACAATAAACAATTACTACTACTATTATTATTACTAAAAATATGATAAATAGGGGACCAGTGAACCTTCCTAGCTGTATATAGATATAGAGGACCATTCCGCCAACGGCCTCAATTTCTTGGAAGCCACGCAGAAGACATATGCAAATACTTGTCTTTGTATTTCTATATATTAACATTAGTAATAAGAATGACAATAATGAATGTTGAAATGTGTAGATGGCGCCACTATAAACCCGGGGATACAAAACCTACGCCTGCTTCCCTGGACTGTCCAGGGAAGCAAAAGAAAAAAAATCGGGGAAATATTTTATTTTTTGTTGGTTTTAATGGTTTAATTAACATTAACATCACACAGCTGGGCCAATTCTCTCTTATTGTCGTAAGAGAAAATGGACCATCCAAATTGCATGGATTACCATGGTAACAAAAGAAAGGAAAACGTGCAGGCACTTGACTACATGGTACTGACACTCGTTTAGTTATGATTACAATACTAACCTTATTAAATCAAAATGTATTGTTTAAATTGGTGGGAGGCCCCCTCTTGGTGGGTGGCCCGGGGCCCTGGCCCCTTGGCCCCCCCCCTTGATCCGGCCCTGGTCGGCGCTGCTTTTGTGTGCGGTGGGGTCACTGCTGTATTTCGTCTGCCAGACGGTTGTTCCTCCACCCAGGCTGAGCTGGCAGCCATTGGCGGGGCGCTGGATCATGCAGTGGAAGGGGGTCGGGGCCCTGTCTTGATCCACTGCGATTCAGTCCCTGCCATCCGCTCTCTGCTACAGGACCCCCCGCGCGACAACGTGTCCCTCCTCACCTCCATCCTTGCGAGGCTGGCAGAGTTGAGAGGAGCGGGGCGCCCAGTAAAAGTTAACTGGTTGCTCAGCCACTCGGGCGTGGCGGGCAACGAGGCGGCGGACGGCGCTGCTGCTGAGGCAACGCTCCTGCCTGCTGTCACGCGGCCTGTTGTGGTGAGCCTTGCCCAAGTGAAGAGGGACATGGCCGCACGATTTGCTACTGGGGTCGTCAGGGAGCTGGAGGAGGCCCTGGCTGCGGGCTCGCCGTCCGCGTACTGGTACTCGGCGGCCACTAACACCGGCGCCCGCCAGCTACCGCCAAATCTGCCGAGACGGGAGGCATCCAACATCCGCCGCCTCCGTCTCGGCTACAAATGCGTCGGTCCTTCACCATGATGACCCTGCCCTGTCGTGTGCCCTTACTGCGAGGAGGAGGTCCTCCAGCCGCTCCTCCACTACCTCCTCGAGTGCGGTGCGACGCGTAACCTGCTTCCCAACCGGGAGGGCTCTCAGCGCCAGCCTTGGTGGGGGCCCTGGACGACAGGGCGCTTACTGCCCTAGTGCGGGCATATGAGCCGCCCAGGTAGGCTCTCTGTTCTGTCTATGTGGGCGTGTTAGAGTGCGTGTATGTAGGTGTGGGTGTTTGTGAGTGAGTATGTGCGTGATTGGATTTTTAAGTCTGCTACAGGACGCCTGGTGCGCCTGTGCCCCAACCCACTTAGTGGGAAGGGGTGTTAACTATCTATATATGTGCGTACATCGGCGTGTGTGTGCGTGTGTATGTATTTATGTACATGCACGTGCGCGCGGCGTGCCGTGTATGCACATATATAGCCTCAGCCATGACTGCGACGGGCCGTCGTAGTCGACAAAAACCCGTTCCCCTTCTTAGGGGTTAATCTTAAAGGTAAGGTAAGGTTCATTCGCTCGCCGTCTGGGAACGAAGAAGCAGACATGCCCCCCAAAGCATCAGGAAAGGCCGCCAAGAAGGCTGGCAAGGTCCAGAAGGCCATCGCCAAGGGTGACAAGAAGAAGAAGCGCAGGAGGAAGGAGAGCTACTCCATCTACATCTACAAGGTGCTCAAGCAGGTCCACCCCGACACCGGCGTCTCCTCCAAGGCCATGTCCATCATGAACTCCTTCGTGAACGACATCTTCGAGCGCATCGCCGCCGAGGCCTCTCGCCTGGCCCATTACAACAAGCGCTCCACCATCACCAGTCGGGAGATCCAGACGGCCGTCCGTCTCCTCCTGCCCGGTGAGCTGGCCAAGCACGCCGTGTCCGAAGGCACCAAGGCCGTCACCAAGTACACCTCCTCCAAATAAGCAACCCACCAACTTGCTTGCACTGGAAAAGAACCGGCTCCATCGGAGACACAAACTATTTCCCGAAAGAGAACGAAGACTGTTAGTCCCCCTCTCTCTCTCTCTCTCTCTCTCTCTCTCTCTCTCTCTCTCTCTCTCTCTCTCTCTCTCTCTCTCTCTCTCTCTCTCTCTCTCTCTCCTCACTCACTGAGCTGACCCACCAAGGGATGCACGGCATCAATAAGCGGACCGAGTCCCGCCAGTGGTCGCCAAACAGCGACCAAGGCTTGAAATCGCCAATGCGTCTCTCGGTCGTTTGTTGTCAGCTGCAGGGGATCATGACGAGCGATATATGCCTACATAGCAGCCGTCATCAGCAGTTAGTGATTCCGCCCTCCGTTTATATTTATTTACTTGATCTGGTAATTCCTGTCTTCCTGCCTGCATGTAGTCCCCACATATTCCCTACTCGTGCACCCGCCAGTTGAAATAAGTTAAGAGAAATCAAACAAACAAACAAACTAAGTAACTAACTAACTAACTAACTTCTAACTAACAACGAATCTAGTTAGGGAGCTAGCTCGTTTGTGTTTGTTTGTTTGTTGCAAGCTAACTTGTTAGTTAGTTTTGCAGTGGGAGTTTTGATCTTAGTTTGTTGAGGTTTGTAATGCGTGTTGGCTTTCCTTTTTTTTTTTTTTTTTTTTTTGGGGGGGGGGGTTGGTTGGGATGGAGTATTGGGATTTGTTTTTAAATATTGTTGTGCTGGAAGTATCCCCCGGCGACCATAGGCCTCTAGAAGGCTCCCGGAGAAACGAGCAAGGGGGGGGGGGAGCAAGGCGAGCCGTCCGCGCGGCCAGGCGCCAGGCGGGAAGTTTTGCCAACTCGCATATATTTTTGCTACATGTTCTTGTATGATCAAAAATATACTGTAACATTCTAGACTGTACTGTTCTGGATATATATAGGAGAAGAGGGCGAGAGAGTGCTAGTCCCAGTCATAGTAAGCTAGTGGTAAGTGAAGAGTCAGAGTGAAGTGTACTACTAAGGAAGAACATTAAACTACAGAAAATGTGCAAAGTGTTTACATATCTCCCTCCCACGGAGTCTCCTGACGGCGACAATGAACGCAAGTAACACGTCCGGCATAACATTGGCGTCAGGACTGTAGCCATTTGTTTTTTCGCCATGGAGACTCGTTCCCAAGCTGCCCAGATGGACGACATGTTGACTGAACTTTTGGAAGCCTTGAGACTACAGGGGGAGAAACAAGAAAGAGCACTCCAAGAACTCAAAGAACAACAAGAAAAAGCACACCAAGAACTCAAAGAACAACAAGAAAGAGCACAGCAACAACAAGAAGGAACACTCCAAGAACTCAAAGAACAACAAGAAAGAGCACAGCAACAACAAGAAGGAACACTCCAAGAACTTAAAGAACAGCTAGAAGATCGCTTCACGGGATTACAGATACAGCTAAAAGCAGTACAAGATGGAAGTGAATCAGTGGGAAGAGAAATGACTGATGTGACCACGAACTTGGGACAACGCCTGATAGAAGTGGAGAAAGAACACACGAATCTTCAACAAGAGATGGAGGTGGTACGGGAGACGACACACAAAGAAATACTAGAAGTAAGTGACAGAGTGAAGGCCCTTGAAGACTGCTTGGCTGGAAACGGACAGCCAGTGCCTGCAGGGGCTAGTTGTACCCAAGATGCTTCTCCTACGCAAGTCCGGGGTAGTTTGAGCCCTGTTTCGCCTGAGTTTATCCCCGCAAGAAGTTCCGCCAGCCCCATGGGTCTGCTGAGTTCGCCTTTTAGAAAGAAGCCTCAGGAGTTTGATGGCAAGGTCTCCGGGGAGGCTTACCGCGCTCAGTTTGAGCTGTTGGCAGCTCGGAACGGATGGGATGACCAAGAGTGCGCGGTACAGCTGGCCACTAGCCTCAAAGGGGCGGCGCTATAGGTCCTTGCTCAGCTCGACAATGCGACAAAGGGCAGTTACAGCGGGCTGGCACAGGCGCTGGAGCAACGATATGGGACCAAGCACCAGAACGAGCTCTTCAGGGTTAGGTTCAGAACCCGCAACAGGAGACGCGGCGAGTCTCTTCAGGAACTCGCTCAGGACCTTGAGAGCATGGCGCACAAGGCATACCCAGGTGCCACCCCTGACTTGCTGACGGTTTTGCTGCGTGATCAATTCATCGATGCCCTGGACAGCCCTCAGCTGAAGATACAAGTGAACCAAGCTAAGCCAACATCAATGCAGGAAGCTCTGGCACGTGTCATGGAGTTTGAGTCCTTTGTTAGGTCTAGCTTGTCAAGCTTCAGGGACGACTCGACTTCTGGCTTTAGGGCACGAAAGGGCGCTGTCAGCGACACAGACAGGTTCAAGGAACGTGCTGGTACTGCGAGAAGGTTGGGCACAAGGAGAACGAATGCTATAAGAGGAAGAAGGAATATGAAGGTGGCGCTAAGAAGAAGCCCAGGGAAGGACCCAAGTGCTGGACCTGTGGAGAAAAGAGGCACTGGAAGAATGAGTGTCGGAAAATGTGCCTCCGACGAGGGACCACCACTCGGAAACTAAGAAGGACTGGTTCACGGCGTCAACGACCAGTCTGTCCTGTACATACCCCGAATATATTAGTGCGCAGGAGAACCACCATGACAAGCTGCCAAGTGGAGGGCAAGGTTGACGGAGTGTTGTGGCCTGTGGTCGTCGACACAGGCTCGGAACGCACATTGGTGCGGCCTGACGTGGTGAGTCATCGTCGGCTTCCTAAGACACCGCATCGACTGTGCGGAGTCACAGGACACTACGCAGAGCTCAGAGGCCCAGTGGACGTAAAGTTTGAGCTCGGAGGGAAGGAAGAGTTCCTCTCTGTGTACGTGGCCGACATGGATGACCCCTGCATCCTAGGTATGGATTATCTTGTCTCCCACAGGTGCGAGCTGGACTTCCGAGCTAAGCAGCTGACTGTAGGAGGAAGGAGGGTGCCACTGACGACTGTGAACAAGGAAGACCTGCCATCGACGGTCAAGCGCACCACCATTATTCCTCCGAGGTCGGAGATGCTGTTACCCTGTCAAATTACGGGTGTCCCCCCGGCTAGCCTGTGTGTGGTAGAGAGTGGAAGTCGATGCCCGGTAGAAAACGGGATGATTGTAGGCAGTACTTTGGTAGACCCTGCTGCAGCGGAAGTGCCTGTCGTCGTGGCCAATGTCTCCTTCAGCCCAAAGAAAATAAAACAAGGGACCATGGTGGGTAGGGTGGAGCGTTTTTCAACTTTTTTTTATTTTCCTTAGTGGCTAGTGCGGAAAAGTTGCCAAATGGGGAGAAAAAAAATGTGTTAAAAGCATTTTTTCCTAGAAGGATATCTTCTACCGCCCCAAGACCCTTGAAGTTGGAAAAAAGTGCTCTTGAAGTAGGCATAATACGAGGTGGGGCCCGTTTTGTTCCTGTTTGATAAAATGCTTACGGCTAGTGCGGAAAATTCTCGTTAATATGTGTATATTTAGTACACAAAATTTCAGCTTGGTAGCATTGTATCTTCTACTTCCCCAAATAACCTAAAAATATGAAATTAACCAATAAATTACACATATTTTTAAAAAATTGTCAAAAATTAAGTAAGCGATGTTGATATTATGGCTAGCCTTCAAATTATTCTTTAAAATGTAAAGAATTATTGTATTTAGTTTCATCCACTTATTCAAATATATTTTACTGCCCCACCAATAACGAAAAATTGGTATTTCAACAGATTATTATGGTCACTTATGATTTATGTGCATATGCTATCAGTAGTTTCATTTTGAAATCAATTAGAGTATTTGGTGTGAGTGTCCATATCTGCATTCATTACTAGTGTGAAACACACTCTCGTTCACCCATTACCATCTCTTAATAGTGGAGGGATGGAGGAAGGGTGTGGGTTACCTCATAGTAGGCTAATACCCCTCGTGAGTCACTGTGTGTGATACTGTGATATCGCTCACGCTCAGTGCTTGGCTAAGCGTCTTTGAGAGCGGTTGTGTTTCTCCCTCATTTGTAAGACATGGCAAAGCGAAATCACCCTCATCGTGATTGTACCAGACAGGATCATTTATGTCCTGTCTTTGGTAAACCTTCAACACTTGAGAAAAATTGTCTACCAACACTTAAAGATGTAATGAAAGCAATTCATTGGGAAAGAATTAACCGGAAAACAACAGGGCAAGAACCAAAATGGAAAGATGTGTGTATGTCTATTGTAACACAAGTGGAAGAAATCTGGTGCTCTGCATCAATCCCAACAGTGTCTACTAAGCGCATATCTGATATGCTAGATACATACTATTGTAAATTCAAAAAACATCATGAAGCCATACAAAGGACGAGCACATGATCCACGATACCAAGAAAAACTAAGGAAATTTGAAAATGATAGCGATGTACTTTTTGATATAGCAGCTTGTAAATCCATTGGACATAATTGTCAATGCCCTGCTGAGAAGAGAGTCCCTCAGCGTGAAACTGAATTTCTTAATGATCAGAGACATGAGAGGAAAATGAAAATAGGTCCAATTGATGTAAGAACAACGCAAGCTATCAGAAAAAAGGAAGAAAGGAAAGAAAGAAGAGCATGTAACCAGCCGTCAACTAGCAGAAGTGATCCTAAGCCATCCTCCAGTCAAAATCTACACCAGATGCACCTAAGTGAGTCAAGTTCCAACGCCGAATCCACAGATGAATCAGATTTTGAAGGTCAACTCCGTAGACAAGCACAGAAAAGCCTATTCATATGTAAACAAAGTATCACAAAAAAGTTGCCATCACTTGCTCTTACATGTGATCGAACTGGTGTGTCAGATAGAGCAGGTGCTAGCATTGCCAGTGCAATTTTGAAAGATGTAGGCATAATAACTGAAGAAAACACAGCAGAAGTAATAGATAGAACCAAAATTCGTCGAGAACGAAAAAAAACTAGAAAACAAGTGACTGAAGAAGACATTATTGCAACAGATAAGCTCCCTTTGTGTATATTCTTCGATGGTAAAAAAGACAAAACATTGTGTCAAGTGGAGAAAGGTAACAAAAAACTTAAAACAGAAATTGTAGAGGAGCACATCACAATTCTAGAAGAACCTGGCTCAAAATATATAGGTCATATTTCTCCTTCAAAAGGTTCTGGATATAGTATTGCACCATTGATTGTGTCACATTTAGAAGCATCTAATATATCAACAACACAATTGCAGGCTATCGGTTGTGATGGCACTGCAGTGAACACAGGTAGAAAAAATGGAATAATTTATCTACTGGAGCAATCATTGCAGAGACCATTGCAGTGGCTCATTTGTCAATTGCATGCAAATGAGCTACCGTTGCGCCACTTGATAATCAAACTTGATGGCCCTACAACTGGTCCAAAAGGTTTCACGGGAAGCATCTGCAAGCGATTATCCAAATGTGAAGAGTTACCTCTCACTTCCTTTCAGCCAGTTGAAAGTGAAAACATTGATTGTGATGTCGAAAAGCTAAGCACTGATCAGAAATATCTTCTAAAGGTATATCGTGCTGTTTCTTCTGGTGAATGCAGCGAGTCTCTCCAGCATCGTTATCCTGGCAACATTTCACACTCAAGATGGCTCACTACTGCTAATCGTATACTTCGTCTTTACATGTCAACAGAAAATCCATCAGAAAACTTTCAACTTATTGTAAAGTTCATTATGTCTGTCTACATTCCCATATGGTTCAAAATTAAAACAAAGCCTTCAGTAATTCATGGACCTTGTCATTTTTTTGATGCACTTTCCAGAGTCAGGAAACTAGGAGAGAGAGTTAAAAACATTGTGTATCCTGTTCTGCAGAGAAGTGCATTTTACGCATGCTGAAGCACTTATAGTTGCCATGGTTCACGATGAGGAGAAAGCGACTCGTATCCTTGGCTACAGAAGATTGCTAAAGGCAAGGAATAGTGAGATTACTAGAAGATCCTGCGTTCGTCATTTCACTTTGCCTGATGTCAACTTTGAAGCCAAAACATACATTGAAATGATAGACTGGCAGGCTGCTCAGTTGACTGATCCACCACTGCTGAAACACATTACCAATGATGAACTAAAGAATCTAATTCAGTCAGGTGACGTGCCTCAGTCTAATGTACCACAGATACCATGCCACTCCCAAAACGTGGAGCGCATGATAAAACTTGTGACTGAGTCTTGTTCAAAGGTATGCGGCCCTTCAAACAGAGATGGCTGGATACGTTCAGTTTTGGTCTCGAGGAGTACTATGCCCACTTTTGACACCAAAAAACAATTTGCAACTCCTATGTAAACAGCGCTCTAGCAATGGAAGGGTGGAAGGGCTGGAGTAGGTGGAACTCGATATGCAGCCACCTCCACGTGGTGAGTTCTGGGTTGTTTTATAGCCAACAAGTTGGTTGTAAAATAGGCAAAGAGCTGCATCATAATTTTCGTTGTGTATAACTACTTTCCAATATCAGTACAATTTGTTTTATCAGTATTTTAAAATCACAAACAAAACCGTCACAATATCGTACTATTGCAAAAAAGCTCGTATCTTGGGATGGTAAAAGATATTTGAATAAGTGGATGAAACTTAGTACAATCATTCTTTACATTTTAAAGAATAATTTGAAGGCTAGCCATAATATCAAAATCGCTTAATTAAATTTTGACCATTTTTTAAAAATATTTGTAATTTATTGGTTAATTTCATATTGGTAGGTGATTTGGGGAAGTAGAAGATACAATGCTACCAAGCTGAAATTTTGTGTACTAAATATACACATATTAACGAGAATTTTCCGCACTAGCCGTAAGCATTTTATCAAACAGGAACAAAACGGGCCCCACCTCGTATTATGCCTACTTCAAGAGCACTTTTTTCCAACTTCAAGGGTCTTGGGGCGGTAGAAGATATCCTTCTAGGAAAAAATGCTTTTAACACAATTTTTTTCTCCCCATTTGGCAACTTTTCCGCACTAGCCACTAAGGAAAATAAAAAAAAGTTGAAAAACGCTCCACCCTAATGGTGGGGTTGTGCCAAGAGATCGACCAGAAACCAAGAACCTGTGTCTGCAGGAGAACCCTGACGAAGCCCCAGGAGGAGCTGCCTGGGTACCTGCGCGACCTGTTTGACAGGAGCTCCAAGTGTCTAGAGGAACCCCAAGTGGAACAGCTCAGGGAGCTTCTCGTGAGGAATGCAGATGTGTTTTCCACAGGAGACCTGGACTTGGGGTGTACGGACCTGGTAGAGCACCACATCGACACAGGTAGCCACCGCCCAGTGAAGCAAGCTCCTCGAAGGATGGCACCAGTCCGTCGCAAGGAGATGGATGAGGTGATGGGTGATCTCCGGCAACAGGGGTTAATCGAGCGGTCCAGCAGCCCGTGGGCGTCTGCTGTAGTGCTCGTTAAGAAAAAGGACTGTTCCCTCAGGTGCTGTGTGGACTACCGAGCCCTCAACGATCTCACCATCAAGGATTCATACCCACTCCCACGGATCGACGACACGCTCGACGCCTTGGTGGGTTCCAAGTGGTTTTCAACACTGGATATGAAGTCTGGATATCACCAAGTCAAAATGGCGGAACAGGACAAAGAGAAAACAGCCTTCTCCTACGGTCAAGGCCTGTGGCAGTTTAAGGTCATGCCCTTTGGCCTGTGCAACGCGCCGGCCACGTTCCAGCGGCTGATGGAGAGGGTGCTGGAGGGACTTCACTGGAAGACGGCACTCATCTACCTCGACGACGTGATTGTCTTTGGCCAGACCTTCGAGCAGGAGATGGAAAGGCTATCAGAGGTTTTCGCCCGGTTTAGAGCTGCACACCTTAAGCTCAGCCCGAAGAAATGCTGTCTGTTCCAAAGGAGGTCCAATACTTGGGACACATCGAGCGAGGCTGGAGTACGCACTGATCCTGAGAAGGTGGCTGCGGTAAGGGACTGGCCGACACCCACCAACGTGAAGGAGCTGCGGAGCTTCCTCGGTTGTGCTCATACTACCGCAGGTTTGTGAAAGGCTTCGCTACGATTGCTGCACCACTGCACCTCCTGACGAAGAAGGGGCGCAAGTTTGAGTGGACAGCGGAAACTCAGGCTGCCTTTGAGAAGCTCAAGGAGGCCCTCATCAGCTCGCCCGTACTCACCTACCCAGACCCCTCTAAGCCTTTTATACTGGATTGTGATGCCAGTGATGAGGGGATTGGTGGAGTGCTGTCCCAGGCATGTGCCGACATGGAACGGGTTGTGGCCTACTTCAGCAAGAAGCTCACCCCAGCCGAGAAAAATTATTGCGTGACCCGGAAAGAACTCCTGGCAGTAGTCAAGAGCCTTGACTTTTTCCATGCTTACCTGTACGGTGCAACTTTCACCATCCGCACGGATCACGCTGCATTGCGGTGGTTGAAGTCACTGAAAAACCCTGAGGGCCAGCTTGCTCGCTGGATAGGTAAACTAGAGCAACATCACTACACTATTGTGCATCGATCTGGGCTAACACACGGTAACGCGGACAGCTTGAGCCGGCGCCCCTGCCTATCTGAGAGTCAACATTGCCTTCAGAGGGAAAGCGTCCAGAATATGTGCCGCCGCACTACAGTGGAACAGACAGCGGAGGTGCCATGGGAAGACTTGGGAAAACTGCAGCGGGAGGACCGAGATTTGAGACCAATTATGGAGTGGCTGAGTCAATCGTCAACGCGACCTGGGTGGGAAGTAATCTCGAGAGAAAGCCCTACCACCAAGAATTACTGGACTCAGTGGGACACTCTTCGGATGGACATCGGGGTGTTGCAGCGACGCTGGGTCTCTCATGATGGTCTTGACCACTACTGGTCCACGGTGCTACCTGTGAAGTCCCGGGAAGGCGTCTTGAAAGAAATGCACGACAGCATCACCAGCGGACACCTTGGGGTAAAGAAGACACTGAGTCGCCTGCGCCAAAGGTTCTATTGGGTTGGCATGAGGAAGGACGTGGAAGAATGGTGTCACGCGTGTGAGGTGTGCTGTGCAAAGAAGGGCCCCAAGAAGAGTCACCGTGCCCCATTGCAACTATACCAGGTTGGAGCCCCCATGGAACGGATGGCAGTGGATATTGCAGGACCCTTGCCTCTGACGACGAACGGAAATAGGTACATCTGCGTCACAATGGATTACTTCACCAAGTGGCCGGAAGCCTACGTCATCCCTGACCAGGAAGCCACTACCATCGCCAAGGTTTAGGTGGAGGAGTTCTTCTGTCGCTTCGGTGTGCCTAACGAGCTCCATTCCGACCAGGTAAGGAATTTTGAGTCAACAGCCCTTGCTGAGTGCTGCAAGCTCCTGCGTATCAAGAAGACCCGGACCACCCCTCTACACCCACAGTCAGATGGAATGGTGGAGAGATTTAATTGAACGTTGGGCCAGGAGTTGGCCAAGCAGTGCAACAATGATCAGTCTTTATGGGATTAGAAGCTGCCTGGGCTTCTCATGGCCTACAGGTCTGCCGCCCACGAGACTACGGGGTATTCACCGGCAAAGCTGATGTTTGAACGTGAGCTGCGATTGCCGGTGGACCTATTGACAGGAAGGCCTCCTGGGGAAAGCCTTCCAAGGGACGCCTCCAGTTTTGCCCGTCAACTAGAGGGACGGCTGGAAGAGGTGCACCATCAAGTCCGAGGTGCCTTGAAGTTCTCCAGGGAGGCCATGAAGCGCGGTTACAATATGAGGGCAAGCCACGTTGACTTCAAGGAAGGAGACCAAGTCTGGCTTTACAACCCGCAGAGGAAGAAAGGACAGTCTCCGAAGTTACAGAGCCCCTGGGAAGGCCCTTACACTGTGCTAGAACGCCTCTCCGACGTGACTTACCGAATCCGGAGAACGGAAAAGACCAAGCTGAAAGTTGTCCACGTCAACCGCCTATGGAGGTACCACGGTCCGGGAAACTACACCTGGAACAACTACAGACACCCAGCAGCCGATGAAAACGCAAGGGACGTCCAGAACCGAGAGGAGGTCGACGACGACATAAGCCTTCTGGACCTTTCAGCCGAGGGAGATAACCTCCCGGCTTCGGCAGATGTTCCAGGGACACCCCAAGAAGCGGACGACGACGAGGCGCACCAGGAGACAGACGTGCAGGAGGCACCGAGCAGAAGACAGAGACGACGCAGGCGTCCACAGCGATACGACAATTATTATGTTTTTGATTAATTCTCTTACGTTTGTATATAGTTAAGTGTGTGATCGGGACGATCACAATTAAGAGGGGGGGATAGTGTTGTGCTGGAAGTTTCCCCTGGCGACCATAGGCCTCTAGAAGGCTCCCGGAGAAACGAGCAAGGGGGCGGGGAGGAAGGCGAGCCGTCCGCGCCCCGCGGGGCGCGGCCAGGCGCCAGGCGGGATGTGTTGCCAACTCGCATATATTTTTGCTACATGTTCTTGTATGATAAAAAATATACTGTAACATTCTAGACTGTACTGTTCTGGATATATATAGGAGAAGAGGGCGAGAGAGTGCTAGTCCCAGTCATAGTAAGCTAGTGGTAAGTGAAGAGTCAGAGTGAAGTGTACTACTAAGGAAGAACATTAAACTACAGAAACTGTGCAAAGTGTTTACATATCTCCCTCCCACGGAGTCTCCTGACGGCGACACGGAACGCAAGTAACACGTCCGGCATAACAATATGTTAGATGACTTTCTCTTTTTAGTGAATCTGAAAGTCCTTTAGCGAAAATAATCACTTGGATTATAGTGTCTTTCCTGCAATATTTGCCTGTGCAATGGAATAAGTATTATTCCATCTATCACTGAAATAACTGGATGTTAATACAAAAATATTGCCATACTCAACTCCTAATACCTCCCCATTTTTATTTATTATTTTTTTTTTAATGCAAGACCATAGGTAATAGTAGCTGTATCTACAAAACGATTGGTAATAGGATTATCTGTTACTCAAGCAAATGGTACAAATAAATAATTATCCTTGAACAAGTTTGTTTTTACATCCTGTGCATATGGGATAAAAAATGAAATCTAATAGCCCTTTTATCAACCCTTTCATAGTTACTGAAATATTATAATACCTACAAACAGAACATATATATTTTCATTATTGTATGTGAGAGGTATAGAGGAATTAATTGCTTGTGAAGGCTTTTATTCTAAGAATTTACCTCAAAAAAGTCAAAAAATTTCAGAGTTAAAAGCGTAATGATTACCGAAGTAGAAAAATCATATAAGATTTAAATTCATAACTCCCGTAACACCTATGTGTGAATATACCGCTCCTGTATGGTTTATGGTAGCAAAAGACTTCAAAGATATAATCAAGAGAGAATCATACAATGTAATAAACTCTACCCACATACTGGCCAAAGAATATGCTAAAGATATTTCTCAAGGAAAAAAAAAATCACTCCTTGGCAATGGCTTTTAGTTACAGCAGAAGAGCAACTACTATGTGTTTCAGGCGCTATGAAACACAGTTTTTCGAATATAACATTTTAACAAAGCGTCGGACAAGGATGGTATTTTGAAAGACGATGATTAAGACCCCAACCTAATTGGCAAAAATAGGCTTAGGTGCCAAATGTGAATGATTACGGTACTTGTAAGAGTAACTTCAAGGTAAACTTCACTAAAATATACAGGCACAAGTAGCGAGGCTACGTGCCGTCATCATGTACGCACCGCCTCTCGTTGAAGGCGTGACGTCAATGTGACGTTTTACTATGAAGTAGCAGTAATCACTGACTCAACTGGTAGTTCTCTCTGTCATCTCTCTCTCTCTCTCTCTCTCTCTCTCTCTCTCTCTCTCTCTCTCTCTCTCTCTCTCTCTCTACTCAACAAGAGTAGAAATGCAATGTTTTGGAGCCTTCTGATTAATGTAAAATCACTTAGGTTTAAGAATCTATGTAAATCTCTCTCTCTCTTTCTCTCTCTCTCTCACTCACACACACACACACACACATACACACACACACACACTAGCTCAGCCCTATACATAGGGATGATGCTCATTTGAAATTATTATATATTTGCGAAAAAGTTTTACTCGCAGGAAATTACTTATCCTTTTGCATGGAAAATACGGTCTTTGGTACAACATGCTGTAAGTATATAACATAGTGCAGTGGCTGAACTATTTTTACTGTGTGTGTGTGTGTGTGTGTGAGAGAGAGAGAGAGAGAGAGAATTGCCGGTTGAGATGATGACTACTACGTCATAGTTACACGTCACATGGACGTCACGAACGAGAGGCACCTAGCCTCGCTACCCGTGCCTGTATAATTTAGTGCAGTTTACCTTAAAGTTACTCCTACAAGTGCCGTAATGATCCACATTTGGCACCTAAGCCTATTTTTGCCAATTAGGTCAGGGTCTTAATCATCGTCTTCCAAAATACCATCCTTGTCCGATGCTTTGTTAAAATGTTATATTCGAAAAACTGTTTCATAGCGCCTGAAACACATAGTAGTGGGGTTCCCCGTCCGCTAGGGGAACCTATGGCGTAGCTATTTGCGTGGGTCTCCTTAAACTTTTTTTTGTTGTTGTTGTTGTTGTTGTTGTGTGTGTGTGTGTGTGTGTGTGTGTGTGTGTGTGTGTGTTATTCTAATTATAATTATAATTCTAATTCTTATTAGCTAGCGCGAGGTGAGACTCCTGTATCGCAGTGTCTGTGCTGGCTGGCCCTGGTGCTTTTGCGCTTAGTTTAGCTTACCCTCCCAAACGTTTTCTTCTTCTCCTCAGGGTCTACCTCGCCACCTAGCACCTGCGTGTGAGACAGGATGTTTAGGTTGGGTTAAACTATACCGTGATGATGGCTGTGTGTGCATGTGAAGGTGAAGGTGAAGGTACAAACCGATGCATGCTTTCTCGGGTGAGGCAGGGGATCATACATCACGTCAGTGCCTGACTGACTGACGGATTCATTTTACTCATTCCGGACCTACTCCACAGGCCACAGCAGTGATGACGACGGGCGGGTCGGAGCCCACCCAGCTACTACCTACCTACTTCATATCGGCGGGGGCAGCGAAGCATCTGATCTGCACGACGGCCATCATCGTCTCAACGACCTGCAGCACCTACCTCCCGGCTCTGTTTTGCGTTTTTATTTATTTGTTATGTTATGTTTTGTGGGTTGTTGTTGTCGTTGTCAACAGAGGAGTCCCTTACCTGCCTTGAAGAAAACAAACAAACAAACAAACAAACAAACAAACTAACTGTGTGAAGCCTGCCAGACTCGGGGGTTATTAATTGTTGTTGTCATGACTGAGGGTCTTCTTCCTAGTAATATCAGCAGGAATTGACCTAGGAATGGCAGTATGTACCTACGGGGGTGTCCAGAACTCTCTTTTTGGAAAAGGGTGTGGCTCCCAAGGGGAGCCGGATTAAACGGTAATGTTGTTGTCCCTGAAAGGCCGAGGGCGATTACTTCTTCTCGGTCTTCTGGGGCATGAGCACCGCCTGGATGTTAGGCAGCACACCTCCCTGGGCAATGGTGACGCCGGAGAGGAGCTTGTTCAGCTCCTCGTCGTTGCGGATCGCCAGCTGCAGGTGGCGGGGGATGATGCGGGTCTTCTTGTTGTCGCGGGCCGCGTTGCCGGCCAGCTCGAGCACCTCGGCGGCCAGGTACTCCATGACGGCCGCCAGGTACACGGGGGCGCAGGCGCCCACGCGCTCGGCATAGTTGCCCTTCCCCAGGAGACGGTGGATCCTGCCCACGGGGAACTGCAGGCCGGCACGGCCGGAGCGGGACTTTGACTTCCCCTTCACCTTTCCTCCCTTGCCGGGCCACTTTTTCGCCCAATATAGTGCAGCGCAGGATCGGAGGGCGGGGACGGTCGGGCGAGCCTGCCAATGGGAGCGCATGCCGCCTCGCGTCCATTACAACAAGCGCTCCACCATCTCCAGTCGGGAGATCCAGACGGCCGTCCGTCTCCTCCTGCCCGGTGAGCTGGCCAAGCACTCCGAGTCCGAAGGCACCAAGGCCGTCACCAAGTACACCTCCTCCAAAAAAGCAACCCACCAACTTGCTTGCACTGGAAAAGAACCGGCTCCATCGGAGCCACAAACTATTTCCCGAAAGAGAACGAAGACGGTTAGTCCCCCCCGCGCTCTCTCTCTCTCTCTCTCTCTCTCTCTCTCTCTCTCTCTCTCTCTCTCTCTCTCTCTCTCTCTCTCTCTCTCTCTCTCTCTCTCTCTCTCTCTCTCTCTCTCTCTCTCTCTCGCTCGCTCGCTCACTCACTCACTCACTGAGCTGACACACCAAGGGATGCATGGTATCAATAACTACGTTTCCATCGACAAGAGAGTGCGTTGCGAGCACCAAAAAGAGAAAATTTTGACTCACTCGCTCACACTCGCTTCGAGGTAGCAAGGAAGTAGCATCAAGCTCGCTATGAGGTATCACGAGTAGCAACGTGCTCTCTTCTGCTCTCATATGATCGCTAGTGGTCGCTAGGCACCTTGCGACTGCTAGCTTCTGCTTAAAACACTCGCAGATTCCGTGCGAGTCAGGCGACAGGAAGTGACCTCGCAACGTGGTAGCAACATAGTCGCAACGCACTCTTATGACTTGCAACGCACTTGCTACACGGTCGCAAGGCGGTCGCTACGGTCGCTACGCAGTCGCATATTAACTTGCGAGTGCCAAACTAGCGAGTGAGTCGCTACACGGTAGCAAATATGAGCGACCACATTACAACCACGTGGCGAGCCAACAGAGCGTTTTGAGAGCACATGGTGACCGCGTTGCAAGTTAGGAGAGCGAAGGGCCACTCACTGAGTATAATAACAGAAACGCATTTTTTCCTCATTCAGCAACCGGATACTGCAACGCACAGTTGACTCCCCGCTTTAAGTATGCCTGGAAAAAAAACTCTTGGTATCAAGAAGGGATTGGCTGGTAGGAAAAAATACGAGCAGATCAACCCCGAGCAGTGTGACACTCGACCTCCGAGGACTCCCACACCGTGTGCCACTCCACCTCCGAGGAGTCCCACACCTCTTCAGGAAACACCCACCGAGGAAGCCGCCGAGCCTTCCCAGCAAGCCCATCCTGATGATATTGTACCCCATGATGATGTGTGGCTTGAGGAGCAACGCCAACCTGACTCCAAACGGAGACGAGTTGTCAAATCAGTCCATCTAACAACGGAGCAGGAAGATAAGGTGATTGAATTCATCTCCAGTAACGAGGACTTATTTAATATCAAGCGTGGAGGATACAGGATGACTGATAAGAAAAAGCTAGCTTGGGATCAATTTGCCCAGGAGTTGGGGGTGCTCGTGGATGACTTGTGGCACTGGTATCGCCAGCAACGAACCCAGCTCAGCAAGCTGAAGATCAAAATTGAAAAGAGTGGAGCAGGGAGCATGGAACTCACTGACAGACAGAAGTGGCAGTGGGAGAAGTTCCAATTCCTCATCCCCCACATCAAGCACAAGGCCAACAAGAGGCAGCTGATTTCTGTAAGTACTAGCACGTTTTTTTCGAAGCTACTACAATTTTTTTTTTAATGACAAAAAAGTATTTAACGGTGCATATTAAAAAAAGAAAACTATTTTCACTTTCTGAACTCTACTTTCAGGTCCAGCAGACTGTGGATGCAACCAGACAGGTTCGAGGAGAGTCCCCAACGGTTGAGATGAACGAGGCATCTCCCATCACATACACTCAGGTAAAAATTTGGCAGTTCCTCCCATCCAACCCACCTGTTACACTTTGACCCTTGTTAGTACGTACATTTGCGAAATTAAAGTAATATCACAATGTTTTGTTACTCTAGCTTATTTTATGTTTCTTTGTTGTTTAAGTATGCAGACTGATAAGCATGTTAGGATTTTTAGTATTCCATCTTGTTATCAATGAAAGAAAATACAGCCTAGCCTATTACTAGTTTTGGTTAGGCTGCAAACATACCTGTTTTCCAGCACTCTTATCTTCTTCAAACTCTATAATTTTACACATCTTTAGCATTTTTAAATATTTACTGTCACAAATAAATTTTCATCAGTGAATTTAGTGTTTCTAGGCGAAGGATTCGTGTGGCATTGAAAAAGTTTCGTCTTTTACCTGTTAAACAACATTGTAAGCAACATACTTTAGTCGTTGTTTTTCTCTTATTTAATATTATTAATTTAGAGCTAAATAAAGAAAATAGTGATATCTGAAGCGCTAAGCACAATATAGTTCCTGAACGAATATAAAGGTAAAGTGCGACATCGCTTCATCTCAACTCAACTCTGCAGGCTAACTATGAGAAAGGGGGAGGGGTAGCGCTAGGCAGATTCCATGTAACTTATCTTCATATGTTTTCAGGACCTCCTGCATCAGTGGACCCGAGGACGATGACCCTGCATGCCAGACTCAGTCGTCCGTAGAAACACCGACAATGCAGCATAACCACTTCGACGTCCAGAAGACGAAGTCGAGAATCTGATGACCAGGACCTCATTACTACCCTTGCTGGGTCAGCAAGAAGCAACTCGGAGCAGGCGGACGCCCTCCTTCACCTAGCCCAGGGCCTCCTTCAGTCACGACAGGGCAACAGGCAGCTTCGCACTTTCACTGATTACATATACGAGTCTATGGTTAGTCTCCCAAAGGAGGTCCAGGTTTTTTGTCGCAGGGAGATGTACCAGGTGTTGGAAAAATACCAAGAGGAAGCGGGTACTATCAGAAAAACTCCACCACAGTCTAATGATCAGCGGCCTGGATGCAGTAAAGATACAGTCCTCAGGGAGGAGGGATATTGTCATCCTGCTCCTAATCAGTGGCCGACTCAGCCTTCGAGGCCCGGAGATTTTGAGATCCTGAACTTGGCCAAGCCTCCTTCCCTACTCCTCCTCAGACAACACCTACCGACAGAACACCAAACAACGTCAGCCTCCCTAGTGATAGCAGCTTAATTAAGCTTGAAGTCACTGGATTTTCGGACCAACAGCATATCCTGGATATGCCCGTTTCGAAGGAACAGCAGGATGAGCCTCAACCTCGACTAGAGGAACATTTAACCTACCACAGTTTGTAGACACTTGTTGTCGTAAGGATATCTTGTAAAGTTTTTTTTTTTTTCTTTAGATAAGGGTTTGATTTGGTTATAATGTTTTGCAAACATTAATTTTATTGTATTGTTTTTGCAAAGTTTCACTAAAAAGGTAAGAACAACTTGCAAATATTGTTTGTCTCTTCTTTAGATTTGATTGTGTTGATTTGCAATATTGCTCGATTAGGTTGTACTTTTTTGCAGAGTTACTAAAAAAAGATAAGGAGTATTTAGGAATATTGTTTAGAGTTTTTTCTTCAGATAGGTTTCATTTGTTTATATTGTTTTGCTAAGTTTTACTATAAAGGTTGACATTTGTTGTACATAAGGAATAGTTATTTAATATTGTTTGTATTGCGATGTCCTTTTTCAACGTGAACTGGTATAAATTTGGATGTTGTTTTTTGCAATGTTTTTATTATAAAGTATGGATGAGGGAATACTTTGTATTTTCATGAAAATCCCTTTTAAGGAAGAATAAAACTTTTGTAAATCAAATTAATTGAATTTTATTCAGACGAATATATTCCATATTATATAATTTGTCACACAGTTACAAAAACATATATACATTTGATAATGATTGGACCGTAAGAAAAACAAATAATTGTTTGCGCCACTTGCAGCATATTTTTAAAAGGTTGCCTTACATAAATACAAATGAAACTAGCACATTCAGGACTACCAAAGATTGTCGAAAAAGCAAGTTATAACCTATCACATTCCACAAATGTGTACACTTGTACTTTCATACAGTTGCACTTCTAACTTAAAAGAGAAACATATGTAAATGAATAACAAAGTATCTTGCCACAACATTTATTATGTCTAGTGCCTGTTTAAGGTGATCATCTGGTCCTGCCATGGAACCCCTCCTCTCCTCTGGTCATTGAAGTACCGTTGGAGGTACAGGCGCATATCCTTGGCAGCCTGTGTGGCGCGGTTCCTGCCCGTGTCTGGGGGTGGGTTATCAGTATTATGCACGTCTACCTCTTGCCTCCAGATTCCAGGGATGACATTGTAGTTCCGATCCTCATGATCCACCTCTGCACTGTGGATTGCAGGGTTCCTAATCCTCATTAGGTTATGGAGAACGACGCAACATTCGACAATGCTTCTCACCACATCAGGAGACTGGTACAAAGTGGTCAACAAGCACCTCCACCTATTGGCCATAATACCAAATGCATTTTCAACTACCCGCCTCCCTCTGGAGATGCGATAGTTATAGACGAGTTCCTCCTTGGTCATGTTTCTCTTGGACCATGGCTTCATCATGTAGGTCCTCAAGGCGAAAGCGTCGTCACCGAGAATGAAGTAGGGGATTTCAACTGCACCATCTTCATCTGCTTCTTGTTCCTGCGGGAGTCGTTCAGATGGTGGAAGACACACGGTACCGTTCTCAATGCACTCTTTCAACTCTGACTCATTGAATATCTGAGCATCTGACATGTGTCCAACACCACCAGTGTCCACCCAGATGAATTTGTAATCTGCGTCAACGAGTGCCATGAGAATGATGGAATAGCAGTGCTTATACACGCACCAGTACTCGCTGCCAGAATTTGCAGGTTGCTTGATCTTGATGTGCTTGCCATCCAGGGCCCCTATAGCATGGGGTACTTGCCACCTCCTCTCGAATTCCATTGCCAGTTTTTTCCACTCACCAGGTGAGGTTGGAAACTTGATCACTTCTTCCTTGTAGGCTTCCACGATGGCTTCACACACCTTGGGGATGGCACGGCAGATGGCTGTCTTGCTGACTCTGTAGTTGAATCCGAGACTCGGGTACTGGTCCCCAGTTGCTAGGTGCCTTAACGTCAGTGCCAACTTCAAGCCAGGATCGAGAGATGCACGGGTATTGGTGCCTGGTCCGCTGATAGCAGGTCTTACCCTCTCGAGGATCTCATCAAAGAGCTCCAGGGGCATCCTCATGTAGCTCTTGAAGTAATTTGGATCTTCCGTCCTCAGCTTCTGGACCAGCCTATAGTATTGACTGTGGTCAAGTCTCTGCTGTTCAGTAAGCCAACTACGAATCCAGACCTGTGGCCGACGTCTACGCCTTTTTCGTATCAGTCTCCTTATCTTCAAAATGTTTTGGAGAACCTCTTCTTGCAGGATGTTGGCCTGGACCTGGAGAAGAAGAGCAAGGTACAGTTCGTCCATGCTGACAGCGTGAAGATCCAATACCAACTCCAATTCATAAGTGCTGCCGCATCGTTTTTATACCCTCCGAGCTTTTTAGTCGCATCTCACTCGCTACATGGATTCCATGGAAACACAAACTAGCGAGTCATTGAGAGACTCATGAGAGTAGTGCGAGTGAATGATTTTTGCTCACTCTCATGACTCTCTCGAGTCGCTAGCTGCTCTCTTGTCGATGGAAACGTACCGTTCGACCGTTACGACCGAGTCCCGCCAGTGCTCGCCAAACAGCGACCAAGGCTTGAAATCGCCAATGCTTCTCTCGGTCGTTTGTTGTCAGCTGCAGGGGATCATGATGAGCGATATATGCCTACATAGCAGCCGTCATCAGCAGTTAGGGATTCCGCCCCTCCGTTTATATTTATTTACCTGTTCTGGTAATTCCTGTCTTCCTGCCTGCATGTAGTCCCCACATATTCCCTACTCATGCACCCGCCAGTTGAAATAAGTTAAGAGATAAATCAAAGCAAGCCCCCCCCCCCCCCCAATCAATTGATATGAGATTATGAAGCAGAAGGATATGTGGGAAAGGCAAAAAGCCAGTGAACCACCTCCTCCTCCTGCCCGCCCCAGTGTCTGTCTAAACTCTCTCCCGGAAAGTGACTTTGGCCCTGAAAAGGGCCTAGATATAGTGTGAGCAGATTGTAGTATTCAGACGGGCAACGCTCGCCTAGGCACGCTCGCCGCGAATGCGACGGGCCAGCTGGATGTCCTTTGGCATGATGGTGACACGCTTGGCGTGGATGGCTCAGAGGTTGGTGTCCTCGAAGATCCCGACGAGGTAGGCCTCGGAGGCTTCCTGCAGAGCCATGACGGCAGAGGACTGGAAGCGGAGATCGGTCTTGAAATCCTGGGCGATCTCGCGCACCAGACGCTGGAAGGGCAGCTTCCTGATGAGGAGCTCGGTGCTCTTCTGGTAGCGGCGGATCTCACGGAGGGCCACGGTCCCGGGCCTGTAGCGGTTAGGCTTCTTGACTCCTCCGGTGGCCGGGGCCGACTTGCGAGCGGCCTTGGTGGCCAGCTGCTTGCGGGGCGCCTTGCCACCGGTGGATTTCCTGGCAGTCTGTGCTTGGTACGGTCCATGGCTACGGACGAACAGAACAGTTGAGTCTTTCTTCTTCTTCTTCTTTGATATTTACCATTTCGGTAACTGGATGGGCTGTGTTTAGAGCCCTGCAGAGGTGTGGGTCGCTGAGCTGTGCTCGCCGCCCTGAGCCATGTGGAGTCAACATGTCCGCATTTACGGAGTGTTGAATGCATCCCATAGCTGTGCGGGCGTGAGCTCAGGTCTTATCTGGGGGGTGGCGTATCTTCGCAGAGCTGAAGGAGTACGACGTCCGGGGTGCGTGCTATTATAGCTGCAGCTGCATTTTGCCTGGAGTGTTGGTCCCTCTCTGGTGCTATGCCATCTCTTAGGATGTTTGTGTCTTGGCAGTCGAGCAGGTAGTGCAACAGGGGTGTTGGTGATGGCGAATTGCAGTGCGGGCAAGGGTCGGGAGGGTTGTCTCGTACCATGTTTGGGGGTGACTGGAATCCTAGCCTGAGGCGGTGAAGGTTCAGCCGTGCCAGCAGAGGAGTTTTCGACGGTATGTTGGGTGGGCGGAGTCCAGTCGCTCGGGCATACCACGTTGCGGAGGGTGACCCGCGGCCAGTTCGTTTGCTAAATCACCGCGCCAGAGGTTGTTTGTGACGGCCCTGATTTTGAGGGTGGTGCTAGAGAGGCTGGGATGCACTTTTTTGTCGGTGTTTGCCTTGAGGGCTGCCTCCCGGGCGACAGCGTCGGCCCTTTCATTTCCTTGGATCCCGACATGGCTGAAGATCCAGTGTAAGGTGATTTTTCCTCCCCTCGAACGCATAGAGGTTGCCAGGCTGTGGATTTCCGTGATCAGTTTGACGTTGTCTTGGGGTTCGGGGTTGCGGAGCGTCTGGAGCGCCGCAAGCGAGTCTGAGAGGATCAGCGTGCTTGGGGTGTGTATGTGCTGGCAGTGCCGAAGGGCCTCAAGGATGGCGACAAGTTCTTCCTGGAGGGATGAGGCTCCATCCGTTATCCTCGTCAGTGTTCTGTGTTCACCGATGATGTGCGCAGCTCCCGCCCTTCCTGTCTCGGGGTCGACGGAACCATCCGTGTAGACTGTTGTGGCATGGTCAGAGGAGAGGGGCCGGATGCGTTGAAGGGCCTCCTGCCTGAGGACAGACGGGTTTTGAAGGGCCTTCGCGAGTGGAAGCCAGGAGCCAGTGATGGCGGGGAGTGGAGGGTCCCACGGGGGAGGGCGCTGGTGTCCTTGGTGCGGAAGGTCTCTGCCCTTCGTGCGGATAAGGTCGTGTATCCCTGTTGTGAGGAGTGTTTCTCCGGCAGCCTGGACCCAGCTGGGGCGGAGATGGAGGCGTCCGTCCATGGCTGCGGCAGCAAGGACTCTTCGAGGGGCAGAGTATTCTTTCTCTGAGTGTGCCATTTTTGCGATTGACGAGGCGGTGAATTGGGTCACCCTGTGTCTGAGTGCTGGGGTGTGGAGCTCCGCTCGCAGGGTCACCGTCTTTGTCCAAGGGGGGGCGCCCAGAATAGCACGGAGGGCGGTGTTCTGCTTCGCTTCAAGCCTCGCCATCAGCTTCTCTGGAAGGGCTGCGAGGCATGGTGCGCAGTGGTCCAAGAGAGATCGTACTCCATGTGTGAAGAATAGTTTTCTGACCTTTGGGCTGGCCCCTCCTTTCAGGCCGCCAATGCTGCGGAGGACGGCTAGTCTGGTGTCCAGTCTCTCTCTTAGGTACTGGACCTGAGGGGCAAAGGTCAGTCTGGAATCTATCCAGACTCCGAGATATTGATAAGAGTTGGCCCACTCAATGGTCGTGCCTTCAATGATGAGGGGGTAGTCAGGTGGCGCAGCACCGAAGGCCATTGCTTTTGTGTTGTTTAGGTTTACATTGAGGCCAAGCTCTTGGCATTTCCTGTATAGTTTTTCTAGGTCCGCCCCCAAGCTGCGCCTGTTGCTGTTTAGGAGGGTGATTTCGTCAGCGTAGAGGAGTAGCTTGGATCCTCTGGATAGTTCAGTGGTGGTGAGTGCTTCAACTAGGATGTTAAAAAGGAAGGGGCTGAGCACGCTGCCCTGAGGGGTGCATCGCTCGTGCTGATGGTAAGGCGAGCGATGTCCTTGGAAAAGGACCCTCCCTTTTCTTTCCGTGAGGAAGTCTTGTGTCCATTGGAGGAGTTTCCCCCCAACCCCTTTGCCTGCGAGGAGAGCCAGTATGACCTGTTTGTCCGCTAGCTCGAAGGCTTTCTCCAGGTCTATGAAGACCGCCGATGTTTTGTGGGAGCTGGCCTGAGTGAGGAGGGTGATGAGGCATTGGGCGGTGCCTGATCCCTTTGTGTAAGCGGATATTGCCGGGTGTAGAGGGCCTATGACCCACTAGAGGCGGGAGAGGATGATCCGCTCCATAGTTTTCCTATGCAGCTGAGTAGGAGATTGGCCGGAAGCTGCCCGGGTCCTTAGGCTTGGGGATTGGGATAATGTCCGCCTCCTTCCATGAGTGGGGAGTCGCTCTACGTACAGTGAAGCGCTGAAGAGAGACAGGAGGGCAGCGTGCCCTGACAGGCCAGCTTGGCGTATCATGGTGTGCGTGATGCCATCGGAGCCGGGGGATGTGTCGGCACCCGTCCGAAGCGCATTTTGGACTTCGTGCGCGCTCAGTGGTGTGTCAGTGGTGGCATTTCTGGCTGTTGCAGTATTGATGGCCGTTGTTCGCCTATCTCTTTCGGCCTCGAGTTTTCGGCGGGTCGCCCGAGGGAGGCTCGTTGTGCAAAGGATGCCGCAAGTCGATCGGCCTCTGCCGCAGGGGTCGGGTGTGACGGGGGTCAGGGATAGGGACTTCCCTTGACACGGCGGATATTTTCCCAGATCTTTTTGAGGGAAGTGTGGGCGTCAATGGATCTGCACCATTCCGTCCACTTTTGTTCTCTTACCTCGAGCTTCACAGTACGGGTGTGGGTGATAACATCGATGAGGATGTTTTTGTTGGGTAGTGTAGGGTGTCTTCTGTCGATTTTTCTGGCCCTGTTGATGGTTTGATTTGCTTCCGCCACCCGGTCGTCCCAGAACCACTAATCGCGGGCATTGAAGCGTCAGCTGCTGCCCGGAAAGCCGCGGTGACATGCGCTGCGTGGAGGTCGAGGTCAGGAGTGTCATGGTGTGCGGTGGTTTGTAGTGCCTCACGGAATATGGTCCAATCAGCTTTCTTTACATTCCAGCGTGCGGGTAGAGGTGGGGCTGGCGGTATGGGTGGAAGATGGAGGTTGCAGGTGGTGGCAAAGTGGTCACTGGCGAGCGTGGGGTGCACGGTGAAGTTAGCATTTGGCGTGAGGGGAGTGGAGATGAACATGAGATCAAGGATTCCGCCGTGGGTGTGTGTGGGTTCGGGGTCGTTGAGGAGGGTGACTCCTGGGTGGAGCGGGAGAATGGTGCCAAGATGTCGCCCTGCAGGGTTAGTAGGTGAGGTTGAGCCGAGTATGGGTTGGTGGCAGTTGAAGTCACCCGCTATGAGGGTGGGCTGTAATTCCGCTGAAGTGAGTAATTCACCCAGGTAGAGGTGTGATTGTGGTGGATTGTAGATGGAATAGAGGTCGAGAGGTGTGTCGCGGAGGAGGATTTGGACTGCCATTACATCGACCCGTTCTCCGCATTGGGCTGGGTCCTCGATTCGCTGGGAGGGGATGGCGTGTCTGACGAGGACGCAGGAGCCGCGGGATCCTCCTCTGACTCGCGGGTTATTGTACGCTGTGTACCCTCTGAGTTGGACAGATTTTGTGGCTGGAGTGAGGGTTTCTTGGAGGAGGAAGACGTCGACGCCTTCCCCTCGAGCTGCCTCTTGAAGGAGGTGGATTTTTCCTCGGGCGCCTTGCATGTTCCATTGGACGAGTCTGATGGCTTCTGGTGGGGGGGTGATGGGCGTGTTGACACCTGGGGTTCGTCGGTTGTGGTGGCCTGTGGGGGAGTTGTCACGGTTGGGGTGGGGGCTACGGCCGGTGTGGTCGGATCGTTCGTTGTAGCTGGTTCGGGTCGAGGGGTGGGAGGGGCCATTTCCCGGGTGAGGGACGTGTTGGGGTCGGCCGGTGTTGGGGGTTGCTGGAACGACTTTGTTACGAGCGTATCGATGATGGGGTCCAGCGTCAGGGTTAAGAGAATTACGGGTTGGCTCGCTTCCCGAGTTCTGCGCACTGACGTGACGTCACTCAGATGCGGGGTGGGTGGTGGCTGGGAGGTTGGTTGGGTACGGGGTACGGGCGGGGAAGGGGGAGCATGTTTACCAGAAAGAAAAAGGGTGGATAGGAAGAGTAACTACGACAGACTCACCTTACTCTCATGTACACACAGACTCTCACTCTCTCTCTCTCTCTCTCTCTCTCTCTCTCTCTCTCTCTCTCTCTCTCTCTCTCTCTCTCTCTCTCTCTCTCTCTCTCTCTCTCTCTCTCTCTCTCTCTCTCTCTCATGTAAACACACACACACACACACACATTGTGTATAGCATGCTCGTATAGTGCTAGTTATAAGCATATTAGGAATCTCTCTCTCTCTCTCTCTCTCTCTCTCTCTCTCTCTCTCTCTCTCTCTCTCTCTCTCTCTCTCTCTCTCTCTCTCTCTCTCTCTCTCTCTCTCTCTCTCTCTCTCTCTCTCTCTCATGTAAACACACACACACACACACACACACACATTGTGTATAGCATGCTCGTATAGTGCTAGTTATAAGCATATTAGAATCAATCTCTCTCTCTCTCTCTCTCTCTCTCTCTCTCTCTCTCTCTCTCTCTCTCTCTCTCTCTCTCTCTCTCTCTCTCTCTCTCTCTCTCTCTCTCTATATATATATATATATATATATATATATATCCTTTCTTTACTTATTTGCACTGGCTAGTAAAGCCAAATTATCTGTCCTTCATCATCAGCAGTAACCCACATTGGCAAATGCAAGAAAAGGGTAAGAAAATTCAGCATAAAATGATTAACCAATGTATATTAAAAGTAACATGATAAATAATTGCACACCTAGTTTTACCTTTAACAGTGTTGTAGCTACCTGATCAGCTTTGATTTTTTTCTTTTTTTACACCTGGAAGATATAATGGCCCTGTTCAGGACACGCATTCTAAAAAACATGCGAATCCTTACAAAGTGGGCAATAAGCTCTTTTGGTAAAGGTACATATTTACACACATATGCAGCCAATGTTTTTGTCGAGTTCTTGCTAGGTTTAAGTGAACTCTCTCCATGGTAACACAAAAACAGGTTCTCCATTTTCTTAAGCTCTTTAAAGAAAAAGTCACTTGGTGTCATTAACCCTTTCTTGCTACGACTAGCTGCCTCATTCCATGTGCCTTCACCTATCTTTACATGCGATCCCAGAAAGTCATGCTGTGGAAATTTGAAGGCCAAATAACCACCAACATATCGCAACCCTTCTGTTTTCATCTCTTGTTCCAGTTCTAAGGGGGCCATAACATCATCAACAGAGCTATTTTCTGTGTCATCAGCTGCCTCCAATTCTTCAGCATCAAGAGAGGCAAACATCATCGCAGACAAACACAATTCATGCTCTAAAGAGTCCTCATGAGAAACATCATATGTAGGCACGCTATTATTAGAGCATTCAGAAATATCATTTACTAGTGATGCTGATACGTCATCATCTTTCCATTCAATATTACTATTATCTGCAAGTAGCTTGCTGTCTCTTCCAAGAATGTGTGCACTCTGTGCTTAAAGGCAACAGGTGACGGATGTTCATAGGAAGCACCAAGTTGTCTGAGCTTGCCAAAAAGATGCTCTAGCCCATCTTGATTCAACCTGTGTGTCAATAAGTAGGAAAGGTTGTATCTTTTCTTCAGCATGTTATACAATTTTTGCAAAGACTGAGATGACACAATGAGTCCTTTTTGGAACTGATACATGCATTTGCTACCAATGACTTTCAAAGTCTTTGCAGAATGTATCATACGATTTAATATGTCATTTTGTGCCTCAAGATTCAGCCCATATGCATGTCTAGAGACTTTTTGATTATAGGGAGCTCTAGAATTCATGACGTCAAACCATGAATCACATAGGTAAATGAATTGGCTTGTGTCATCCCAGTCTTTGCTTTGTAGCAATCCTCTATTTCCAAAGTATTTTAGAGACTTAGCAGTGGACTCTGATAATAGCTGAGCTGCAAGACTCACTTTCATCCTCTTAAAACCATCAACATAAATATGGCTTTCTGATAAGCGATGTGCTGTTTTTAAGTCGCTGACACTCCTTGAGATAAGCTCTCTGACGCATCCACTGAGGACGCATCTCCCATCTGGAAATTGAAATCCAGAATCCAAAAAGTTGTTTCTGATTAATTTTATGAGGTGAGGAGCATCAGCAAAACATACACATCCCTATCAGGAGCAGCTGGATTTCTGAAGTAGCAGTTTTCTATACCTATGCCTAAAGTTTTCCACAGTTTGACATTGGTAGGGCCCAGATCGCTCACCATCCCAACAACACTATACCCAGTTGCTTCAATTTTTTCTATTATGTCAAACAAAATTTCTTTTGTCATATTCCTATCAAAATCATAAAATACTAACTGCTTCCACGGCTTGATCAATCCACGAATCATTACACACTGGGCCCTGTCTTTGGGGCTGTATAAGGTATCTGTTCCCTTATCATATGACCATGCATGGGCAACACTACACTCATCAAATGACAAGATGCATAAGCGATCAGGTTCAGTCATATCCTGTGCTCTACATTTCAGTATGTTTAACAATGCTGTCAGCACACCTGGTTCAACATCAATATTTGATATCCGTCGATTTAATGTTGATTTAGATGGATATGGGAAATTGCAAACTTCACGCAAATATCTATAAGCTTTGGGACTCAAACAACGTAATGTAAGTGCATTACTGATATCCTCATCAGTCCAGCGTTTTATGGGAATTCCACTTAATATGTAGTCAACTTGTGAGGCAGAAAAAATTTTACTGAGAGAAGATCTAGCCTTGCTCACAACACTCTCTATCTCACCCTTCAATGACATTCTTTCCTTCGTCCATTCTTCTTTTTCTGCAAGCAAAACATCTCTTTGTTTCTTAATAGCCTCCAGTTCTTCTTGCAAGCTTTCAAGGCGTAAGGCTTTCTCTTTCAGTACCTCCAACTGAATACCGTCCTGGTTTTCTAGGGAAGGGTGTACAACAATTTCTTGCAAAGCCTCCCTCCTCTTCGTTGCTTCAGTTTCCTTCTCCTGTCTACCAGTATCAGCGTTCTCTGTAAAAGAGGTTATATTGTTATACATTAAAAATAATAATAGTAAATAATGATGACAAAAATAATAATAGTAATAGTAATAATGATGATGATAATATTAATAATAATAATAATAATAATAATAATAATAATAATAGTAATAATAAAATAATAATAGTAATAATAATAATAATAATAATAATAATAATAATTATAATATTAAAATAATAAAATAATAATAATAATAATAATAATAATAATAATAATAATAATAATAATAATAACAGCAGTAACAATAATGATAGTAATGAGAAGAAAAAAAAACTACAATAAATTTCTAGTTAATTTTGAAAACAATACTACTGAAAACAGTACTAATAACAATATACATAATAACAACAATAATGATAAGCTTTAATAAGTAAAAGATAATAATTATAACAATAACAATATAACTCCTATATTTTAAGCTCACCTTGCAATGTTGACACTGCAATGGATTGGTGTGCAACAATTTCTTGCAAAGCCTCCCTCCTCTTCATTGCTGTTCTTTCCTTCTGTCTACCAGTATCAGCGTTCTCTGTAAAAGAGGTTATATTGTTATACATTAAAAATTATAAGAATGAAAGATGATAAAAAATAATAATAGTAATAATGATAATAATAATAATAATAATAATAATGATAATAATAATAATAATAACAATAATAATTATAATTATAATAACAGAAATACTACTACTACTACTACTACTACTACTACTACTAATAATAATAATAATAATAATAATAATAATAATAATAATAATAATAACAATAGTAGTAATAATAATAATAGTAATAACACTAATAGTAATAATAATAATAATAAAAATAATAATAATAATAATAATAATAATAAAAATAATAATAATGCTATTAAAACAAGAATACTATAATTATTTTTACTTAATATCAATAATAATAATACTGATAAGAACATAAGAACATAAGAAAACGAGGAACTGCAAGAGGCCAAAAGGCCTACACAAGGCATTTCCAGAGCCCCCTCCCACCTACCACCTGTCATCCTCGTCCATGTAACTATCAAGTCTACTCTTAAAAGAAGCTATTGTCCTTGCACTCACTAAGTGGTTTCTGAGTCTATTCCATTCCCCGCAGCACCACCCTATTGCTATACCAGTGTCTGCCTATTTCCCTCCTAAACCTAGACTTTTCTAATTTAAATCCATTAGTGCGTGTTCTCTCCTGCTGGCTAATTCTTCATACAATCTAACAATATACATAATAACAACAATAATGATAAGCTTTAATAAGTAAAAGATAATAATTATAACAATAACAATATAACTCCTATATTTTAAGCTCACCTTGCAATGTTGACACTGCAATGGATTGGTGTGCAACAATTTCTTGCAAGGCCTCCCTCCTCTTCGTTGCTTCAGTTTCCTTCTCCTGTCTACCAGTATCAGCGTTCTCTGGAAAAGAGGTTATATTGTTATACATTAAAAATTATAAGAATGAATGATGATCCGTAAAATACAGTACTACCTAAAACATTAAGTGCACACACACACACACACAAACACACACGGAGGGGGGAGAGAGAGAGATAGATAGATAGATAGAGAGAGAGAGAGAGAGAGAGAGAGAGAGAGAGAGAGAGAGAGAGAGAGAGAGAGAGACCGTTTAACCGTTAACCGTTTCTCTGTCATCCCCTACACACACACACACACACACACACACACACACACACACACACACACACACGGAGAGAGAGAGAGAGAGAGAGAGAGAGAGAGAGAGAGAGAGAGAGAGAGAGAGAGAGAGAGAGAGAGAGAGAGAGAGACAGACAGACTCCAAGCTGAGGGTAGCCTTGCCATGTAAAAAAACACATTCCATATTCCACATTCCCCCTACTTTGCTCCATTTTATCACACATTCACGCATTCTTATTCCACTTTCCACCACATTCCACTACACTTTCCCACATTACCTACATATTTAACCACGTGTTGCAACTTCACCGTACCTTCCCGTAATACATTAACCCTAACAGTATAAAAATATAACTTCACTAGATTTTAGGCTTACCTTGCAATGTTGGTAGATTGAGTGTAGGGACTGCATCATTCTTCAATACGCATAGGTGTTTTGGAACTGGCAGATCCAGGAGGTCGTACATAAGTTGTCTCTTATAAGCAGTGGGCTCAAAATGCAGGCTGCAGATTCTTGCATTTTTAATGTTCACTGGAGTTTCGCGGCTGCACAAATCAATCCACTTTTGTTGCACTTCTTTATCTTTAGGGAAATGATGAAACTTTATTGTCATATTTTCTTTTTGTCTTTGATTAGAGCTACATCTATTCACTGCACAATACGCCATTGTCGCGCTGGGAGGTGCGGCCAGGGTGCGGCTACCCTGACCTCTGGACTCCGCTGAGGTTAAGGATAGACTGATCTCATTAGAGTCCCCACCCCGCCCTAAGACAGCTGCGTGACGTCATGCGCCAACCCTGTTCGTTTTTACTCAGAAATGGGCCAACCCTGTATTCTCTTAATCCTGCCAGCGTTGTCTCCGGTACGTCTCGCTCGAGGAGCTGGACGATCGTCACGACCAGGCCCTTGAGAAGGCCTTTCAGTGCTGACTCCGTGATGGTGAGGGTCCCTTCTGGCAGTGGAGGCGTAGGGATCTGGGGCTGGGTGGCTGGCGGGGTGGTGTTCCCGGGACGGTGGCGCTGTTGCCTCTGAGGCTTGGGTTGTGGGGGCGGAGGGGCGAGCAGGGGTGGGTGGTTGAGGGGCCTTGTAGCAGGGAAGTCCTCCTTACTCGGGGTGTTTGCTGAGGAGGCTGTTTTCGCTGTTTCCCAGGCGAAGGTACCTGAGGCATCGGAGTGCTTTTTCCACCCAGGCGGCTTGGTGCTGGATGCCCTTTTGGACTAGACGGCGGCGCTCCGGGCACCTCTTGTTCCATGCATGGTGGGTGCCCTGGCAGTTGGGACATTTCGAAGAAATAGCTTCTTTCCTCTTGAACTTCTGGAGGCACTCGTCCGTGGGATGAAGGGCACTGCATATTCCGCACACTTGGTTCTTGAAGCATTTTCCTTGTGTGTGGCCAAATGAGTGGCATCTGTAGCATCTCGTTGGCTCTGGCGTGTATGGGCGCAGGAAGTACAGGCCCACTAGGCCCAAGTGGAGGCTGCTTGGTAGGGGGCCGTCGACCTCGATGAGGACCTGGGAGGTTCTCTGTCTGTCGTTGCGAGTGCAGCGTTCTGCAGTAACCACGTCGGGGTGATTGAGGAGGAAGGACAGGTCGTTCAGGTAGTATTTGAGGACTATCCCCTTCGTGTATCATGTGGGGGGGAGTACTTTTTGAAGGGACACAGGGATGCCCTTCACCTGTGTGATGGCAGCTAGGGAGTTCAGAGTGGCTGTGTCTTCCGGGTGTAGGTAAAAATCCCCTCTCGGACTCTGCCTCACTTTGCTGCAGCGAAGGGTGGGGTGCTCCGCTTGGATGTCCTGCAGGAGTCGGAAGGTACTGGAGAAGCCTGGGGTGGGTGATAGTTTGATGTAGGGTGAGGGCTGCGCGGGGGTCGAGTGGCTTGGCCGATGGTCGATCGGTGCTGGTGCAGGTGCAGGTGGTGTCGGAGGCTGGGCCGGCTGAGTGGGCGGGGTGCTGGTACGGGGGGGGGGTAGGTCTCGGAGGGGGGGCAGTGGCGGCGTCTGCTTTCCTCTCCTTCCATCGGTCTTTCTTTTCCTTCCCAGGTCCTTGTATTCGGTCCATTCTTCGTCTCGCTGGGTTTCCGTGTCTATGGGGTCGACTTCGATCGCGTCACCAAATCTTCATCTGGTCTTTTGCTGGGGGTGCCAAGGGGTCAAACTCGCTGTCGTCGAAGGTTCTCTTTCTGGGCTCGGCGCTAAGAGAACTTTGGATTCTCTGGAGTCTAGGGAACGGATTCTAGGTGAACGGAATTTTCCTGTTAGGGGCGGTACCCTCAGCATTGTCCCGGGCCATGTGGTGTGGAGTGAAGGTGCCCACCCAGCACCGAGAAGTCAGGCCGGCCTCAACGGCTCGACAGCCTGCCCCTGGTGCGACGCAAGAACAACCCTCCCGTGAAACCCTCCCTGTGGCCCAAGGAGCTCCTAGGGACGCCCCCCACACCTCTTACCGGTGTGGAGTCGGGACGTCAGTCCTTGTCCGGGTCAAAGTCCTAAAGATGTCAGTTTATGGAGACTGACAGGTAGCTAATGTGTTGCCTAAACCTGAACCCGCACCTGATGCTGGACCCGCACGCTCACGGGCTGCAACAGGGCATCGCAGGCTGTCCCTGCTTCAGGACTCCTGGGGGCTTCTTAGGTCCCCCAGGTCCCTCACCCAAGGACGGAAGAAAAGGAAGGAGTTAAAGTGGTAGGGAAAGCCTGTCTGAACCCTCGCCTTCAACAAGACGACAAGTAAACGTTCCGCAGGTCTAGGGGGTAGATTCCAAGAATCGGGACCCGTGGGGGAACGCTACTTGCCGCTTGAAGGGGCAAATCGAGACAGATGTGGAGGGTGAAAAGAACTCCGTAATAGGGAAGTCTCCCTAAGATGAAGTCAAATTCAAAGTCAGCTTGCGGTGTGGTGTGCAAGGCAGAGTCCAACGTGGAGTCAAGCGCTGCTGGCAGGCAGAGCGAAGTCTTGGGCTGGAGCTGGAGCTGGAGAGAGAAGGAGAAGAGAGGAGGAGGTCCTTCCGCGGCGGCTGCTGGCTGGCGAGTCGAGAGTCTGCCAGCTTCTTCTTCTTCTTCTTCTTAGGATTTACCCCCTAAAAAGGGGGAACGGGCCTTTGTCCGTGGACGGCCCGTCGCAGAGGGGAACCCGCCGCTGGCGTGCGGCGGTTGTGGGGACCCCTCCGCCGCCGCGGGTAGAAGCTGGCGAGCAGCGACGGAGTAACAGGCCCTCCGAGCAGGCGCTCAGGAGCAGCCCGTTGTGGTGGGCGAGCAATGCAAGCTCGTTGCGGGACGCCTCCGCCGCCGCCACAGCCACGGGTAACAGCCGGCGAGCAGCGACGGAGGCACGGGCTCTCTGGGCAGGCGCCCAGTAGACACCCGTAGCGTTGCACGGGCGAGCAGCCGACCGGTCGACTTGACTGCCGCGGTGGGGCCCTAAGCGAGGATAACCAGGCGGGTCAACCACGCCGCAGCAGAAGGACCCCCCAGCTGCTCGCCCGAGGAGTGCTGGCGTTCCACTGTGTCTGCCAGCCGTTTCTCGTTTTTATAGTTTTGGCGGCCGGGGGAGGAGCGGTGGTCTGCGTCCTGCGCGTGCGCCGCCTCCTAGTCCCGCGCTTGCCCGCCCCCGTCAGGCAGTGCATCTATCTAGCCCTATTGGAGGAATTTAGGGGTCTCTTGGAGCTGTCTGCATATGCTAGAGCCTAGTACAGTGTGAAGGCTCACCCAACGTCACTAGGCCGTCCGGAACTAGACGGCAGGAACCAGCCTATCACCCAAAGATCCACCACCGCAGCCGCTGGCTCTACATATATAGAGCGAACACTGCACCAACCCAACAACCATTGGAAGCTCAGCAGCGGTCGAGGAAGGAGCTCTCCTCCTCTCCTCACCTGACTCACCATGGCCCGACCTTGCCCGAAGAAGCGCCTCCAACTCTCCCCACCCGTGGGAGAGGAGGACGGCTGGACCCGCGTCCAGAAGAGACGCCGACGAGCCCCGACACCACCACCGGCCCCTGACCACCGAGTATACACCATACTCCACCACGAAGAAGTGAGCCCCTTCCACGCCGTTCGACGGCTGGAGAGAGAGCACCCGGGCCTTCGGGTACGGGTGCAGGAGAAGTCTGGGGGTGCGATCTATATCAAACCCCTGGATGAGGAAGCTGCTTTTTCCCTTGCTCGTCTGAGCAGGGAAACCACTGACGGCATCAACCTTGGAGAGGTCGAGGGCAGGTCGCGGGGTATCGTTTCGCGGTACCCTGTTGGCCAGTCCCTCCGACCGATCCAGGAGGACCCGCGCGTCACCTTCGCAAGGAGGTGTACATACAACGCGGGTCACTGTCGCAGAGAGCCCACGCGGCAGGTCGAGGTGACGTTTCGGGGGTCTCTCCCGTCGTCCCTTGACCTAGGCGTCTGGGGTGTCTTCTCCGTCAGGAGGTTCACCCCGGAGCCCCTGCGGTGCTTCAATTGCCAGGCCTTTGGCCATGTGCAGAAGTACTGCAGGACCGGTGCTCTCTGCGGCGTGTGCAGCGGGAAACATCCCTCCTCGAAGTGTATTGATACACTGAGGACCGGCAATGTCCGGGCTGCACGATGTCCGAACTGTGGCGGGAGACACCACGCCTGGTTCAAGGGCTGCCTCGAACGGCTGAGGAGGCTCGGCCCTCGGGTGCTATAGACACCTTGCCCCCAAAGAACCAGGCTGTTTCCCAAGCAGCTCCCTCTGCCTCACCCTCTCCAAGCCCAAGAATGGAAGTGGTGGTCCCTGCACCAGCACCTGCCAGCCCACTGCCAACCTTTCAAGACGCCGCCACCACCACCGACGACGCTGCCCCGCCACAACAGGACGAGGTCGCCACCAACACCGACGACCTCGCTCAGGAAGACGCCGAAACACAGACAAGCTGGAAGAAGCGAGGCAGGGCCTGCCAGACCGCTCCTCCGCCCACTGAGGATGCGGCGGCCCAGTCAGCTCCAGAGACAGCAGCCCAGGAGACGCAGACGCTGAGGACGACCACCGCAGACGCAGAGACTGCCGCCCCTGACCCGAGCCTTTGCGCAGGACCCCCTGGGGCGAACTGGGAGGCTCGGTTCGCCCCCGCGGTCACGCTCACCAGGGTGGAGTTGTACACCATGCTGAGGGCCCTAAGGGGCCTCATCGAGAACCACGCCGAGGCAGAGCTGAAGGGCCGAGAGCACCTGTATGAGAACCCCATCCTGACGGTGCTTTACGAAGCCCTCGGAGCAGCGCGGACTCACAGGAAGCCCGGTTTCCCGATAAAGTGCCCGCGACGAGACCCACGGCGAGACGCGCTCTGGCCGGACTGATGATCCAGATAGAGGCGGGCCAGCCTATGGCATATAGCCCGCGAGGGCTAACAACCCTCAAAAACCCACCACACCACCACCAACCCAACACTCACTCCACTGTTGAGCTACCCACTTGAACCATGACTGGCCGCGGCAAGGGAGGCAAGGGACTCGGAAAGGGAGGCGCCAAGCGTCACCGCAAGGTTCTTTGGGACAACATCCAGGGCATCACCAAGCCGGCCATCCGTCGTCTGGCGCGCCGTGGCGGTGTGAAGCGCATCTAAGGTCTCATCTACGAAGAGACCCGTGGTGTGCTCAAGGTGTTCCTGGAGAACGTCATCAGGGATGCCGTCACCTACACTGAGCACGCCAAGCGCAAGACCGTCACCGCCATGGACGTGGTGTACGCCCTCAAACGCCAGGGCCGCACCCTGTACGGCTTCGGTGGTTAATACCGCTGCCTGAGCGAGCCCGACCTAACCCACCCCGGACCTCTTTGAGGTCCACATTCTTATTCACTAAGAGAATAGTAGCACACTTTTTACTTCAGTTATATTTCCTTTCTTTCTCTCTTTCTTTCTTTCTGTTTCCTCCCTCCCTCCTGCCTAATGATGATGGTTCGCACCTCCACCCTCTGCTCCCCATCCACCTCATTTGACACTAGTAAGCTCCAGTTTGTCTCCTCCCTCCCATCTTTTCCCTCCCTCCTGCCTAATGATGGTTCACACCTCCGCCCACTGCTCCCCACCCACCTCATTTGACACTAGTAAGCTCCAGTATGTTTCCTCCCCCCCATCTTTTCCCTCCCTCCTGCCTAATGATGGCTCACACCTCCGCCCACTGCTCCCCATCCACCTCATTTGACACTAGTAAGCTCCAATTTGTTTGTTTCAGTTCTTACAGAAACATCATTTTGCCATAATTTCCCCTGTTCCTGTCAATTCTTTGTAAAAACAGTAACAGGATATCTATGAAAAGAGAGAGAGAGAGAGAGAGAGAGAGAGAGAGAGAGAGAGAGAGAGAGAGAGAGAGAGAGAGAGAGAGAACTATATTGGAAAATATATAGACAAAACAAAGAGACGTCTTGACGGGAAGAGGAAAAGAAAGAGAGGAAGGATGACATAGAATGGTTAAAAAGGAAAACAATAATGAGAAAGACGGCAAATATATAGACAGAGAGAAAAAGAAGCCTCCCCTTCTTGATCCATTCCTACAATTGTCTCTTGGAATGTTCAGGAGTGTATAGGAAAGCAAGGGTAGGGTTAGAGGGGGAGGGACAGGCTCAGAGCGAACTTGAAGGGACAGGCTGAGGAAGTGGGAATCTCCCTCTTCCTCCTCCTCCTCCTCCTCCTCCTCCTCCTCCTCCTTCTTCTTCTTCTTCTTTTTCTTCTTCTTCTTCTTGTTTTTCGTTGTCGTCCTCCTCATAACGTTGCGCCCTCTCTTACTGGACCCGCTTTTCAGATACGCTGAACCAGCCCCACCACCGAGTAGCCCGCCGGAACCCTGGGCAAGCGTCTAGATGCCCAACAGTAGACAGGTGGATGACTAAAAAGCTGCAAATACGTTTCTATGAAAGTAGGTGTGCAGGCATATAAATAGGTGTGCCTGCATGCATGCCTGCCTGCCTGCCAGCCAAAACAAGCTAACTGGCTAGCTAACAGACAAACACAAAACTAGCTAGATACCAAACTAAAAGACAAACTAGCTAGCGAGCAAGCAAGCAAGCAAGCAAACAAACAAACAAACAAACTAACTCAGTTGAACGAACGAGATAGAAAAAGAAGAAACCGACCAACCAACAAACAAACAATCAAGCTAGCTGGCAACACACAAACAAGCTAGCTAGCAACAAACAAACAAACTTGTTAGGAAACAAACAAGCTAGCTAGCTAGCTAACTAATACACAAACAAACTAACTAGCTAGCTAGCAATCAAACAAACAAACTAGCTAGCTAGCAAACAAACAAGGTAGCTAGCTATCAAACAAACAAACAAGCTAGCTAGTAAACAAACAAACTCACTAGCTAGCTAGCAAACAAATCAACTAGCTAGCTAGCAAGCAAACAAATAAACAAACTAGCCAGCTAGCTAGCAAACAAACAAACAAGCTAGCTAGCAAACAAACAAACAAACAAACAAACAAACAAACAAACAAGGTAGCTAGCTAGCAAGCAAACAAACAAACAAACAAACAAACAAACAAGCTAGCAAGTAAACAAACAAATTCACTAGCTAGCAAGCAAACAAACAAACAAGGTAACTAGCTAGCAAATAAACAAACAAACAAACAAACAAAATAGCTAGTAAACAAACAAACTCACTAGCTAGCTAGCTAGCAAACAAACCAACAAGCTAGCTAGCAAGCAAACAAATAAACAAACAAGCTAGCTAGGTAGCTAGCAAGCAAACAAAATAACTAGCTAGATAGCAAACAAACAAACTCACTAGCTATTTAGCTAGCTAGCTAACACACAAACAAACTCACTGGCAAGCAAACAAACAAACTAGCTAGCTAGCTAGCCTGCTAGCAAACAAACAAACAAACTAGCTAGCTAGCTAGCTAGCAAACAAACAAACAAGGTAGCTAGCTAGCAAGCAAACAAACAAACAAACAAGCTAGCTAGCAAACAAACTAACTAGCTAGGTAACTAGCAAGCAAACAAACAAACAAACAAACTCATTAGCTAGCTAGCAAGCAAACAAGCTAGCTAGCAAACAAACAAACTAACTAACTAACTAACTAAATAACTAACTAACTAACTAGCAAGCAAGCAAGCAAACAAACAAAATAACAAGCTAACTAGCAAACAAACAAACAAACAATCAAACAAACTAACTAACTAACTAACTAACTAGCAACAAAGCTAGTTAGGGAGCTAGCTCGTTTCTGTTTGTTTGTTTGTTGCAAGCTAACTTTTTTAGTTAGTTTTATTGTGGGAGTTTTGTTCTTAGTTTGTTGAGGTTTGTAATGCGTGTTGGCTTTTTTTTTTTTTTTTTGGGGGGGGGGGTGCTTGGGATGGAGTATTGCGATTTCTTTTTACATAATTATGTTAGATGACTGTCTCTTTTTAGTGAATCTGAAAGTCCTTTAGCGAAAATAATCACTTGGATTATAGTGTCTTTCCTGCAATATTTGCCTGTGCAATGGAATAAGTATTATTCCATCTATCACTAAAATAACTGGATGTTAATACAAAAATATTGCCATACTCAAATTCTAATACCTCCCAATTTTTTTTTTTTTTTTTTTTTTACGCAAGACCATAGGTAATAGTAGCTGTATCTACAAAACGATTGGTAATAGGATTATCTGTTACTCAAGCAAATGGTACAAATAAATAATTCTCCTTGAACAAGTTTGTTTTTACATCCTGTGCATATGGGAGGAAAAATTAAATCTAATAGCACTTTTATCAACTCTTTCATAGTTACTGAAATATTCTAATACCTACAAACAGAACATATATATTTTCATTAGTGTATGTGAGAGGTATAGAGGGAGTTAATTGCTTGTTAAGGCTTTTATTCTAAGAATTTATCTCAAAAAAGTCTAAAAAGTTCAGAGTTAAAAGCGTAATGGTTACCGAAGTAGAAAAATCATATAAGATCTCTATTCATAACTCCCGTAACACCTATGTGTGAATATACTGCTCCTGTATGGTTTATGGTAGCAAAAAACCTTAAAGATATAATCAAGAGAGAATCATACAATGTAATAAACTCTACCCACATACTGGCCAAAGAATATGCTAAAGATATTTCTCAAGGAAAAAAATAACTCTAGCAATGGCTTTTAGTTACAGCAGGTTAACCATCTTTTAGGGAAAACATATCTAAACGTTTTAAACGCTCGTCATATGGCACGTTTCGGAGCGCTGGAATTTGTTTGGTTGCTCGTCGCTGTATCTTTTCTAGCAAAACTTGATCTTTGATATAGTTCGGTGACCAGAACTGAACGGCGTATTCTAGGTGTGGTCTTACAAATGCTAAATATAATCTCTTCATAAGTTCGGGTGATTTATAATCAAAGTTTCTTGAGATTAATCCCAACATCATATTGGCTTTTTTACTCGCTGCAGAACATTGATCACTCATTTTAAGAGTGTTACTGATAATGACACCAAGATCTTTTTCTTGTTTTACTTCGCTGAGCTCATGTCCTTGAATCTGATATTTAAAGTTAGGATTTTTTTCACCTATGTGCATTACTTTACATTTATCTACGTTAAAACTCTTGACATTTTTCTCTCCAGTCGGCAAGTTTTATTAAGTCTGACTGAATGTTCTCGCAACTTTGACTGTTCATTACCGTACCTCCTAATTAGGTGTCGTCGGCGAATTTGGCTACTTTTGATAGGATATCAGTTTCTAAGTCGTTCACGTAAATTATGAATAGTGTTGTTCTCTGTTGGTGAGCCAATCATGAATCCACGCACATAGATGGTCGTTAATACCGTGGGAACGCAGTTTTGAAATAAGCCTAACGTGAGGAACTTTATCAAACGCTTTCTGAAAATCTAGGTAAATTTCGTCATATGGGCTTCGGGCTTCCCAACATGTATAAACATCGTTGAAAAAGGTTAATAGGTTGGTAAGGCAAGACCGATTACTATGAAATCCATGCTGACTTATCAGTTAACAAATCATTTGTTTCAAGGAAAGTGATCATTTTATCCCTGATTATTTTTTTCGAATAGTTTAATTAGGACAGACGTAAGGCTGATAGGACGATAATTATTGTCATTTTTGTCTCCTTTTTTAAAGATCGGGGTAATATTGGCCTTTTTCCACTCGAGAGGCACACTGGCCTGTGCTAATGACTTGTTGAATATTAATGTTATGGGTAATTCTAGCTCTTGACTACATTATCTCAACACGCGAGGAGATAAATTATCTGGGCCCGGAGAGGGATTCCCTCTACGTCATCCGGAGGGACTCGAAGCTCCACCCACCGGCTGCAAGATGCGCGGAGGTCGACCTGAGTATTGGGTAGATGTTGGTACGTATTATGTAAGTCTGTAGATCTGATTACACTGCTTGATACAAGCTTGTCTTTCGTGTGCTTGTATGGTGTATTATCGATGCAAAACGGCATGTTTGGGATTTATAAGTTCTGAGTTTTTTTCGTATACAAACATTCAAATATATTATTGAAAATTAGCTTGTGTATCTTTCACAACAGTTGATTTTCATGTATTCATGCAGCCATGCGTTTAAGCATTTTCTTAAGTGTGTTGTTAAAACGTTCACACAGTCCATTCCCCATGGGATGGTAGGGCGTGGTATGTAACCCTTTACAAACAAGCAGACGGAGTAATTTCTTCATCATCCCTGAGGTGAACTGAGTACCTCGATCACTCAGTATTTGTCTGGGTATACCTAACCTACTCGGCAAAATATGGTCATGAGAGCTTCAGCCACAGTTTGCGTCTCAATATTCTCGAGCGGCACTGCTTCTGCCCAACGCGTGGCAAAATCTACAAGCGTAAGAATATACCGGGAGCCATCGCTGGCTCGGGGCTCTATTGGCCACACTAAATCTAATGTTACTCTCTCAAAAGGAGAGTCAATGATGGGCAGTGGCTGTAGGGAAGCAGGCTTTACCCTTCCCCTATCTATAGTCTTTTGACATACATCGCACGACCTCACAAATCTAGCTACCTCCTGGCTTATCCCTGGCCAGTAAAAATGTGCTTGTACGCGAGCGAGTGTCTTGGCTCTTCCCATGTGACCGCCTAGAGCAGTACTGTGACCTAACTTGAGAACAGCCTCTCTGTATCTCGCAGGCACAACTAACTGCAATTTCCTTTCACCAGAGGGAGAGATAATCTGCCTATATATCAAGCCACGCTGCTTGACAAAACTGACGCGGTTGTCGTTCAGCTGAATGCCACTGTGTTCCTGCAAACGTTTGCGTACGCCGTGCAGGGTGTCGTCACTTTCCACCTCCTTCCTTACGTCCTCGCTGTTAGTTAGATCTCCAGGAGATGTAACCATGAGAGGCCTAACAGTAGTACTCTTACGCTTAGCAGCGGCTCGTGTCACTACTGCTGCGCCAATCTGAGGCTCACCTTTTCCTTGTACCCTTTCGTTTTCCCCAAAATACTCTGGATCCAACACCGCGTTAGGTGTTTGAGTGACTGCATTTTTACTCACCCCGTTAGTAGCTCCGGGGATGTTGCCAATCATTAAATCATAGAGCGGTGTTTCGAGTGTCACCGCCATGATCCAGCCTGTGTAATAGGGTGCCTTAAATTTTATCTTGACTTCAGGAGCTATCACTGGCGCGCTATTCAACAACCATATTTTTCTCCGTTCGCCTGTGAATTCATGGCTCCTAGCTAAGATGCGCCTCAGTGTACAAATGGTAGAACCACTATCCCTCATCGCCGTAACCTCTCGGTCTCCTACCCAACCTTTACTCAAGTTCAACCGATCATCGTACTGATTTGTGGCTGCTCCGGCCAATAGTCATTGATTCTGCGCCTCATCGCAATACTGGGCGTTCACGGAAGGCACATGTAGTAGCGAACCCTGCTTTCTACCAAAATTCCCTTCCTTCCTTACTGCAGCATTTTTGTGCCACTTAGAGTAGTTACCCTGATTTGGTCCCGGCCCATAACTTCCAGTTTTCGGACGGGGTGCATAATTCTGGTTGCTTTTGGCTGAAGGCCGCGCGCGGCTAATCATACCAGTGGTGGCGACGCCAGAACCAGTCTTTCTTCCAGAGGCATCACTCTGCATGTTACTGCTTTTAACTAAAGGCTTTTACGTCCTACCGCAGGCCTCAAAATAGGAATTAGCCATTTCCTTCATAACTTCCAATTTCCTCACCTTGTCTATTTTGACCCTCGTGACTAATTCATCTGGGCAGGATTTTACGTACTGTGCACGCAATATTAGATCCTTCACACCTTCGACGGTTTCCTCAGCACCGTCTTTCTTGAGCCATTGCTCTACCCCTTGAGGCGAGCAGCAAATTGAATTGCTGTCTCATCGTCATTTATGGAGGCAGAGGAAAACTGTTTCTTTAAATAATCAACTGACATTCCATAAGCTGCCAATAATGCCTCCTTCATATCCTTATACTCACGAGAGTCCTCATCTAATCAATGAATCACCTCCAAAGCTTTACCTTCCAAAAGACTCATGAATTGCACACGCTTGGTGACCTCGTCATACTGCATTAAATTGGCGGCTTCCTCAAACCGCGCTATAAATATCTCAATCTTGTCACCTTCCTTGAAATAATTAAGCTTTAGCTTTAGGGAAACTACTTTATTATTCTGAGAGTTGGTACCATTCCCATTATTCGCCGCTAGCTCGGCCAATTTTACTGCATGTGCCTCCTTTTCTCGCTCTCTCAGCTTCCAGTTTCCGTAATTCTAGCTGGTGCAGCTCTTTCTCTTTCTCTCGCTTTCTCTTGCTCTGTGAGTATGTACTCTCGGGTTTCCTTAGCATTAAACCCTAACTCTTCCGCTCCCTGTTTCCACTGTGATATAGACATCTTGCAAGATAAATACATCGAGCCTAACAGCCAATACTTCTCTTGTGGAGTGTGAGGTAAGGCCCTGTTCGGGCGCCAATTAATGTGGGGTTCTTGAAAAAGTCTGGACTTCTGAAGATCTTGTAAAATTCTCAGCAATAAAAAATGTAAAATAAATTATCTGAAAATCGAGTTCTCAGACTCACAGCCCCTTTATCGTCTCTTATTTATGACCAGTCACACCCTCATAGGGTAAGCAAAGACCAGATGAACCTGATCTTAAGTTTATTTAAAACAACAAGGAAAACTCACTGAAAATAAGGAATAATTAATTAATTCCAGGCACGGAGCTACCTAGCTAACTGGATTATACTATCCTAGGCACGAACTGTACTTAGCTGTAGATGGGCGAAGCAGAAGCCGTACCATGATCACACAGTCACCTGACTTGTGGATACTTCAGGACAGGAAAACCACCACGATACACGTGGCGCGAGAAGGAGGTAGAGGAAGCACCTCCGGTCGCTGGCTGGTTCTCTGGTGAAGACTACGCGGGTCAAGGGGCGACCTGCCGCAGTCCGCGGTCAAGATGCCAGCACTCGCCACAGTTGACATATTTTGATCTGCATAACATTTAAACTAACGCCCTAACGGCAATGGGTTATTATGTATTAATACCCTAACACCATGCACTAAGTAATAGTGGGTCATGCATCCACGAATAATCAGCAATGGCAGCAATAAACGATTAGTATTTGAATAAGCCCCACCCACGCAAGTCTGGGTCTGGGTAAGTAGGTAGAAATTTCCCGCCTTCTAGGGACTTATTTCCAGCTCTCTAAATAAAAATGGCTGGGACTTCCACGGAATTTTGTACGGGCTATTTCTTGAAATAAGGAAATAATGACAGTGTACGAAAAAAAAATCAGCTAATAATATTCACGAAAGCGTAGCTTCCTCTGCCGGCGGCCGCGGCGGCGGTCCAGCCGGTGTTGCGAGAAATACCTCCTCGCAGAAATAAGTCGCATATACATGGGGGGATGAGTGGCCAGGTGGGGCGCCGCCCCCCCTGATTAGGAGGTTATGTAAAGTTCGGTTGGAGTAGTTAAAATACGCTCCCCCACCCAAAAACCTAGATTTCCCACGGGTGTCCAAGTTGAACCTCTCTGCGAGCTATTTTGCGGCTGCGGCGGCGGTTCCAAAAAGGCTTTACAGGCACACAGTTGCTGATGGTAATGTACAATATATAAATATATATATATATATATATATATATATATATATATATATATATATATATATATATATATATATATATATATATATATATATATATATATATATATATATATGGCCCTGGTTAGCGGCCTCGGGTGCCCTCCTCAGCGTGAAACATTCTCAGGGAGGCAGATCAAACCTGGTCGTGCGGAATGATCTTCGTGGAGGCTGCCGTCTGGTTTGCCAAACTTTCGGCGCCCACGCATACATTTCTGACAAGGCTTTCGCAGGGGCTTTGGGCATTTCCATGGATAGTTTTGACCCTGGTGGTAGTCTGACCCTTAATCTGTACTAGTCCTGTGTCGGATATATTTAGGAAGTCACTAGACACAGGGGTGGTGCCTGTTTCATGGAGGCAAGCACACGTTATTCTAATATTTAAGAAGGGTGACAAATCTTCTATGGAGAACTATAGGCCGATTAGTTTGACGTCAGTTATAGGTAAAATGATTGAGTCAATAATAGCTGATAGTATTAGGGACCATATTGACAGACATAATTTAATTCACGACTCACAGCATGGGTTTATTAAAGGAAAGTCGTGCCTCACTAATCTTTTATCCTTTTACAATAAAGTATACGAGGCAGCTGACAAAGATGAGAGCTATGATGTGGTTTATCTTGATTTTAGTAAGGCCTTCGATAAGGTACCTCACCAGAGACTGTTAAATAAAGTCAGGGCTCATGGGATAAGAGGGAAGGTATTTGATTGGATTAAGGCGTGGATTAGCGACATTAAACAGAGGGCTACCATTAACGGTAAAAAAATCCGAATGGGGTAATGTTACCAGTGGGGTTCCTCAAGGTTCAGTTTTAGGCCCGCTTCTATTAATTATCTACATCAATGGCATAGACAATGGGATAACTAGTGACATAGGTAAATTTGCAGATGACACCAAAATAGGACGCACTGTTAGAACAGGGAAGGATCCTAGAGCATTGCAGGAGGATCTCAACAAACTGTCAGCTTGGTCAGAGAAATGGCAGATGAATTTTAACATCACCAAATGTACCGTACTTAGTGAAGGAACACGCAACCCATTACACGGGTATAGTTTAGACTCCATAGCGATAGGCAGGTCTGAGTGTGAAAGGGATTTGGGGGTGTTAGTGAACTCTGATCTAAAACTAAGGAAGCAATGTATTAGTGCAAGGAATAGGGCTAACAGGATATTAGGCTTTATTAACAGGACGGTAACCAACAGGAGTGTAGAGGTCATCCTCAGACTCTATTTAGCGTTAGTTAGGCCACACTTAGATTATGCTGTCCAGTTTTGGTGCCCACACTACAGAATGGACATCAACTTGCTAGAATCAGTACAGAGGAGGATGACCAAGATGATTCAGGGGCTGAGGAACCTCCCATATCAAAATAGGCTGAAACATCTAAACTTACATTCACTAGAAAGACGAAGAGTGCGGAGAGATCTGATAGAAGTATTCAAATGGGTCAAGGGTTACAACAAAGGCGATATAAATAAAGTATTGAGAATTAGCCAGCAGGATATAACTTGCAGTAATGGATTTAAATTAGAAAAGTATAGATTTAGGAGAGATATAGGCAAGCACTGGTTTAGTAATAGGGTGGTGGGTGAATGGAATAGACTCAGCAATCACATAGTTAGTGCAGAGACGATGGCTTATTTTAAGAGTAGACTGGATAGCAACATGGACGAAGACGACAGGTGGCAGTGAGGTGTGAGTGCAGTAAGGAGACAGGGTACTGGAGCGTACGCCCGTACCGAACGTAAGCGAGGATCAAGCCTCTACCTGTAATCCCTGAAACTACACCTCACCCATCGTGAGTAGTGGGAGGGATTCTGGAGCTGCCCTGTGTAGGCCACCCGGCCTCTTGCAGTTTCCCTATGTTCTTATGTTCTTATGTTCTTATGATGTCCGCATCCGCATCCTCGGAACACCCGCATAATTTTTCACATCCGCATTCGCATCCGCATTTGTAATGAAATAAATATACGCATCCGCATCACACACAAACAGGATGTGGCGGATATATTTTATATATTACAGAGTCACAGACTAAGAGTGCAGAGTGCAGATTTCAGAGTACATAGCTTGCAAAGTTGAATAAAATGAATCAATGCATGTTTACTTAATTATGTTCCTATTAAAATTACACCTTGTATTAATTTCCTTTCATACCTACACAGCCTAATGTGCCAAGAGTTTTGAGAAAGGGCAGAAGGAGGGAGATAATTTTATAAAGTGACTGTAGTATGCATAGATGGGCACGATAACAGAAAACCTTATTCCCGATAACCGATAACTGATGATGGAAAACCCTATCGGTGATAACCGATATTCGTTAACTGGAGACACAAAAATAGGCGATAACCGATAACCGATACCCGATATAAATCCACAATTCCGATACTAGCTAGCGATAAGTCTGATAGGCGAAAACGATATTATATTGATATTTCAAATAAAAAATATAGATGAATTCAAATTCTCATTATTTGTATTTTAGAAAACTTACAAAACCTGAAAACCACACGTTGACACGTACCTATGGACGGTAATACTAGAAACGCCTGAACCGGTGTTGTGTTATTGGCGTCCCCACCGTCAAAAGTTGGCGCTTTTGTTTACAAACACTGGGCCAGAATTCACAAACAGACTCAATAACTACGAACGAACATAACTACGCACTATTGATTTAGCTACCGACGTTAGTGTCAGATTCACAAAGCAAACCTTAGATTGTAGTTAGAGGCGCGCTAAGTCAGCGAGGCCGCTGATTGGTTGATGACGTCATTGGCCTTGCAGCGAATCGCAAGCACGTTTACAGAATCGTCAGCCAATCCTAGGGAGATCCCTCCAGGTGCTGGATCAAGACACCCATTCTCTTTTCCCATTTTTCTTCCTTCCAAGGCAAACTGTACTAAATCGTAATCTACGAATTCAATTATTTCGTTGTTTGCTGCACATTTACGTCAAGGTAACTCTGCTGTTCGATGTCTTGTTACCTACGAACATGCTTAAGATGAAGAAAAAGAAGATACGGAGGAGATTGAAGCAGGAAGAAAGCAAATAGAAATATGGGACAGATATCGAGGCAGACAGAACGAAGGACGGAAGGAAGGAATAGGGAAAATTAAGACTGTCTTGCCATATCTGCAGCTCAACTCATGGGCCAGCTGTCACCCGACAAAGGTCCATGGTCCCTCCACGGATGGGGGCGGTGTCACGGGCAAAATTGAGCCCGGGCATCCACATGCCTCTGTTATCTTAGCTCAAGCTCGTGTATGTGGGGTTCTTTTCGACTGATATGGCGTCTAGAACTAGCATGATCATCATTCTTTATTATGATGACAAAGACCATGTCAAAATTTGCCTCATTAAATAAGAAAGTACATAAAGTTCGGCAGCTTTTCCTCGTCGCCAAGCCATCCTCCAGAGCAGCACTCCGACACCCATGATCGCACATTCATTTTTCTCAGAAAATAGGATACCAATCACATATACATCAATATATTTCCACAGGTGAATACTTAGGGCATGTTCACACCAAGTTGCGACACCTGAGATTCATTAATAATCACAGGGGAAGGAAAAATATAGCCCCCTGTCATCGACAAAATTGAGCCTCGGGCAGAATTGAGCCTGGGCATCTATATGCCTCAGATTTCTTCGCTATTATATATTGTAAGATCGTTCTGTTGACATGTATGGGTAAATTAATGCTTTCTGTATCTACATATAGAAGGAAAACGCAAAATTCTCACTAGTAAATCAGAAAATTAATTACATAAAGTTCAGCAACTTTTCCTCGTCGCCAAGCCATTCTCCAGCAGCAGGCAGAGGTGGGAGGTCTGGCAATCCCCCGGCCGGGTGTTGCCATACCGCCCACACTTATCATATACCTCTCAAAGGGTGTATATCTCATCATTTTATAAAGAAATGGGCCTCCTCTACTCGCAAAGTTATATTTCAAGTTGAAAAATGCGATTTATAAGCATTTATACGTAAATCTGATAATATTGTTAGCGTTACCGTCAGCTCCGAGGCAGTAGTTATTTAACAACAAATTTAGCGTCACACAGAGCGCGGTAAACGTTTGTAGATCCGCGCGCTAACCCGTGACGTCATCGATTAGTTGGTAGTTATTGCCGCGCGAGCTTTCTGAATCTCGATGTTCTCAAAACTACGAACTAAGGGCCCAAAACTCGCACTAAGCCTTTGTGGATCCGGGCCCTGGTCTCTCGTGAACTGCGCATGCTCAGACCAACAAGCGTAGACCTGTACAGTCTCACAAAGCTTTTTAACCGTAATTAAGAGTTGCTGGAAGGCTGAATCAGACATACAGTACCACTACCAACAACCCCGCTGTTTCTAGAACGACACTCTGTACGAGTTGTATTTATATGTATAGAGTGTCGTTCCAAAAACAGCGAGGATGGTGGTACTGTTTGTTTGATTAAGCCTTCCAGCAACTCTTAATGTGTTAAAAAGCTTTGTGAGACTAAACTACGCTTACTGGGCTGAACATGCGCAGTTCACGAGAGACCAGTGTTTGTAAACAAAAGCGCCAGCTTTTGACGATGGGACACCAAATAACACAACACCGGGTGCCTTCAATACCATGGCATACTCACAAACGAATGTGGAATATCAAGTTTGAGGCAGTGAATAATCATTTTTCGGGCAAAGTTAAATGATTTTTCTCTTTGATATATTGATTTTTGAGTCTAACATAAAAAAAAAATAACCTAGTGTTTTAATGTTGATGATCTAAGTATGAAATCTCTTCACCGAAGATATTTCATACCCCGAAGTTTTTTCAAACAACACCGGGCGCCCGGGCCACGCATGCGCAGTAGGGAGGAGACAACGTTTTTTTTTCTGCAAGGCGAAAAAAAAAGCGATTATCGCTAGTTTGGTTACAAAAGTAACGAAGATACCGATATATATTTAAATAAGTAGTGGATGGCCGATAACCAGATTTTGTTATCAGCGATAAAGTATCGCGATAACTTATCGCGATAACGCCCAGCTATGGTAGTATGTATGTATCATTTAAGTTTGTAAATGTATGTATGCATGTACTGTGTAATAGTACTGTATGTACTATATGTAATATTTTGTAACCAAGAAGGGAAGCAGCCTGGCTGGCAAGGAGAGAGAGAGAGAGAGAGAGAGAGAGAGAGAGAGAGAGAGAGAGAGAGAGAGAGAGAGAGAGAGAGAGAGAGAGAGAGAGAGAGAGAGGTTGTGTGGCTGATAATGTGTGTGTGACTCTGGATGTCGTGTGACGGTGAGTGTATGTACGTATTTGTGTATGGAAATAATACATACATGCATTATGCATGTCTGAATAATGTGTACGACGACGAGTTGGGTACCCGTCCCGCATCGTGGTAACACACAACATGTGTGGCTGAAACTCGTCATAAAACTTTAAAATTACTAAATGCACCAGTGTGCAACAAAAGCAGCTGCCCTCTGGCAATAATTGGTGCTACATAGTGAATTATAAAAATCCTGAACACATCCGCATCCGCATCTGCATCCGTGATGATGTCTGATATCCGCATCCACATCTGCATCCGCAGTTTGCTAGAAACTGATATCCGCGCATACGGTTCTGCATCCGCAAAATATGTACATATGACATCTGCACACATCCACATCCGTGGATATCTGAAATCTGACATCCGATACAACCATAATCTGTACCATTATCGTGATGAAACACTCATGAGAACCTGACTGATCTCCTTTTGGCCTTGGAAGGAATTTAATCTGAAAGGAGAAAGCGTTGTTGTTCATATATTTGTGGTGTGTAATATATGTTCAGAAAGTTATCCAATAATTGTACCTTATATAGATAGATAGAGATAACCTGTGGATAGGTAGTTGAGACAAAATAAGAGAGTACCCGATATATATATATATATATATATATATATATATATATATATATATATATATATATATATATATATATATATATATATATATATATATATATATATATAAGGATGATCACACATACACACACGTCACCCTTCCCCACTTCCCCAATTACTCCTCACATGAAAGTCATTGTATTGTATTTTGTGTATTTTCAGCCTTAAGGAATGAATAAACCATTTATTATTATTATTATTATTATTATTATTATTATTATTATTATTATTATTATTATTATTATTGATATTATTATTATTTTTATTTTTATTTTTATTTTTATTATTATTATTATTATTATTATTATTATTACACACACGCACATAATAGCCAGATGCATGTCTCCTCTTTTTGCCTTCCTCAGCTTATAAAGGCGAGACACCGTTTTATGGTGTGTGTGTGTGTGTGTGTGTGTGTGTGTGTGTGTGTGTGTGTGTGTGATACTCCTCCTCCTCATCATCATCCTTGTCCTCCTCCTCCCCCTCCTACTACTACTACTACTACTGCTACTACCACTACTACTACTACTACTACTACTACTACTACTACTACTACTACTACAACAACAACAACAACAGCCCCCCCCAACACACATAATTATATCCAGTGCAGTCCCGTCAACGCCTGAACACATATGGTCCAATTATTTCATCATATCAGGCCCCCATTACGACTATTTCCCAAGGCTACAGAGAAGGGTAACCGGGTTTTCATGGGTGTTTTTTTTTTTCCCGTCCGAGCTGCATGTGCCGTAGAAAATTATCACGAGCAACACAAACAACTCCATGAAAACCCCAGCAACTTCTACAAGCGGCTTTTCAAATAGGCGAACTGAGGCGCCGAGACGTTTAAGAATAAGGGCTATAGGCACTCGGCGGGCGGGCGAGTCCACGTAATTATGGGCTCTTGCAAAACAGTTGGGTCATATTCTTCAACATCTCGGCGCCCAAGCACACATATTTGTCTAGGCTTTCGTGGGAGTTCTGGTCATTTGCAGGGGTAGTTTTATGCCCCTGGTGGTGGTTTGACCGTTATTATATACCATGAACCTAGAAACATACTCATTAGAAACTGACTGATCTCCTTTTTCACCTTTGGAAATAGTTGATGTGAGAGGAGGAAGCGTCTGAGAATACCGATCAGGGGGACACACACACACACACACACACACACACACACACACACACACACACGAGGTGGGGGGTTAGTGCTTACTGCTTTCCCATCTGCACCCCACCCTCCTTCCGGTGGAGTCCCCTGAGGGTGTCGAAACCCTCTGGGTGAGGCTGTCCCCCCTCCCACCCCTGCAACGTTGCCTCGATGCTCATCTGCCTTGTGTATCATCCTCCTCGTGCTGCCTCCGCCTCCACGCTAATCGACCACATCATTAGGGATGGGCAAGTACCGTTAATTTGAGTACCGGTAGTACCGGTACCGAAAACTCAAGTACCGTTAGTACCGGTACCGGTACCCGAAGGAGTTTTTTTTCTTAATGACTTCTGATGAAATTCCCAAATAAATTTCCTGTAAAGAAAACTCTCTCTCTCCTTCAACTTAATATCAACTAGAGTAGAAATGCAACGTTTTGGAGCCTTCTGATTAATGTAAAATCACTTAGGTTTAAAGACAGACCACCTAGTCTGGACCATGGGGTCTGTGTGGTCTGATTTTTTTATGTAAATCTATGTAAATCTCTCTCTCTCTCTCTCTCTCTCTCTCTCTCTCTCTCTCTCTCTCTCTCTCTCTCTCTCTGAATGAAGTGGATATTTATTTTTTCGATAAAAAAATAGCATGTATAGTTATTATGGATCTAGTCGATCATAGTCTAATAACAATAAAAATATTTATTAGCAACCTAAAAAAGAAAAAGAATCGGACATGAAGAATTATCCAGTAACTCCAATAAATAAATAAAATAATAAAATAATGGAAACGGGAGCTGTGATGGAAACGGAAAGCAGGACAAAATGGTGGGAACTTGGGGAGACGGTCAGCGGGGCAGTGACTTAGCGTCTACAGGGGCCCATACCGCATGGAGGCGGGCGAGCGCCGAGCGTCACTAAGATCAAACGGTACCGGTACTAGCGGCAATGCGCAGTGCCGAGTGATCATCGCTTTCCCGGAACCCAAGTGATCATGAGGCTTCGCGGTACCAGTACCGGTCCCGGGTACCGCGAGGAATCGATTCTTCGCGGTACCAGGTACCGATACCTGGTACCGGTACCTGGTATCGGTACTGGTACCGCGAAGCCTCATGATCACTTGGGTTCCGGGAAGCGACGATCACTCGGCACTGCGCATTGCCGCTAGTACCGGTACCGTTTGGATCTTAGTGACGCTCGGCGCTCGCCCGCCTCCATGCGGTATGGGCCCTGTGTAGACGCTGAGTCACTGTTTGTCCTGCTTTCAGCTCCCATTTATTTCATTATTTTATTTATTTATTGAGTTACTGGACATCATGTCCGATTCTATTTTTTAGGTTGCTAACAACATTGTTATTGTTATTAGACTATGATCGCGTAGTCTAGTACCCCTATCACCGAGATCTCCACTCACTGCGTTGTGATTTCTCTCTCGCTCTCTCTCTCTCTCTGAATGAAGTGAATATTTATGTTTTCGATAAAAAAAAAATAGCATGTATAGTTATTATGGATGTACTCGATCACGGTCTAATAACAATAACAATATTTATTAGCAACCTAAAAAAAAAATCGGACATGAAGAATTATTAATAAATCCAATAAATAAATCCGAGCAACTGGTACCGGTACCGAGCAATCTGGTACCGGTACCGTACCGTTTAGCTGGTACCGTTAGTACCGGTACTGGTACCGGTACCTGCCCACCCCTACACATCATAGAAAACATGGACCAACAGCGCACACTTTTTCCGTCAGCAAAAGTAATGGTTTGTGGCGACTTCAATCAGCTTAAAACTAGTGACATAGAAGAACAACTAAACCTCACACAGGTGGTTAATTTCCCCACACACGGCCCAAACACCTTAGATCTAATCCTCACTGACCTGACGTACCTCTACCTCCCCCTAAGCCCCTCCCCCTCATGGGACGGACCACACACCTCTCAGTCCTGTGGACACCTGCACCCACCATTTCCAGCAAGGCTCCACCCATCACCATGACATACAGGCCGGTAACGGATTCAGCAACCCGTTCTTTCGGACAGTGGATCACGCACCACCGCTGGACTGAGGTTCTCACCGTGGAAGATGTCCATGACAAGTGGAAACGCTACACCGCCATCATCACCACAGCCTACCAACACTTCTTCCCATTGAAAGCACGAAGAGTCCATCCCTCAGACACCCCGTGGATCACACCAAGGATTAAACGCCTAATTGAGCAGCGGAACCACGCCTTCCACACCAACCCCTCACTCTACAAGCCCCTGATGAACCAAGTAATACGTGAAATAAGGAAAGCCAAAGCTACTTACTACCCCCAGAAGATCCACAGCCTCAAACACTCCAACATCAGTAAGTGGTTCTCAAAAAATCAGAGACCTGTGTGGACTCACCAAGAACACCCCCCTCATCCCAGGTGTCTCCCACCTCCCAGCGACAGATGCAGCGGAGGCCCTTAATACCCATTTCGCCACCATCTGCCAGTCTCTTCCCAGCCTCGACCTCACCTCACTCCCAGCCTACCTGCCCACCCCTTCTCCCCTCCCCCTAGTTCAGGAATATGAGGTCGCCAGATCACTGTGTCGTCTTAAGTCAAAGCGATCCACTACACCAGTCGACCTTCCCATCAAAATTTACCAAGAGTTCGCCCCAGAATTAGCCACTCCCCTCGCCTCAATACTCAACGCCTCCCTCCGTCAAAGCCAGTGTCCCGCTGATTGGAAAACAGCCTACGTCACCCCAGTCCCTAAAACCCCAAACCCTCAGTCCCTAGGCGACCTTATACCCATTTCAATCACTCCCATTTCCAGCCTCCTATGCGAAGATTTCATCTTCAAATGGACATACTCCCACCTTGCCCCCCTTATTGACACTCAACAGTACGGCAACATGAAGACCTCCTCCACCACACACTGCCTTATCAGCCTCCTTTACTTTGCCTACAAGAACCTCGAACAACGGAAAACATCAGACGCCCTTGCATTCATAGACTTCAGAAAAGCTTTTGATCTCGTCCACCACGCCACTGTCATCAACAAGGCAATTAACCTCGGGCTTCATCCAAGCTTAGTGTCCTGGCTGGCCGACTTACTCTCCCAACGCAGTCAGGTGGTGAGGTATCAGGAAGTGGCCTCTCCCCCTCAGCACCTCACCTGCGGAGTGCCTCATGGGACCAAGGTCGGCCCGCTTCTCTTCCTGATATTGATCAACAGCGCACTGACCCACACCCCCAACCGCTGGAAGTATGTAGACGACACCACACTAGGAGTCACCATCAACAACGACAACCCTGACTACAGTCAACTCCAAGACCTCCTACACAGCCTTCAATCATGGATAACAGACAACTACGTCACCATCAACGACACCAAAACCACAGTCATGCACATCAACACCTCCTCAGCCCCCGTCACCCCTCCTGCAGTCTTCTTAAATGACACTCCTCTTCAGGTAGTCCAGTCTACTAAGCTACTTGGAGTCACGATAGACAACAAGCTCACATGGAAAGACCACACCACCCAACTCATCAAATCCGCCACCTCCAAACTGTACCTCCTGCGGCGGCTCAAGACGCTGGGGACTCCCGGACGTGAGTTGGCGAGTGTGTACAGTACAGTCATACTCCCGCAGCTCACGTACGCATCCCCAGCATGGTCCAACTCCCTCAACCTCACGCAACGCCGCCAACTGGAGCGCGTTAAAAAACGGGCATGCAAAATCATCCAGGGCCCCAACTACACCAACTACCAAGACGCCCTCAATATCCTCACCCTCACCACCCTTCAAGTACGTCATTCAGCCCTGCTGCAACGCTGTGCGACCGGTCTGCTCTACCACCCCAGACACCGGAATCTACTCCCGCCTGCAGTCTCCCGTCCTAGCCAGTTCGTGAGGCACGCCAACAGACTGACTCCAATACGGGCACGGACGGACCGCTACAAGAACAGCGCCGTGCCCGCGATGGTCAGGCTAATCAACAACATGTAAACCCCTAGACAACAGAAGCTGTAAATATCAGTATTTTCATTATTATTATTATTAGTATTATTGGTACTATTATTATCACTATTATTATTAGCATTATTATTATTATTACTTTGCCCATGTAAAGTTTGTAAATTTTCAGCTCTAGGGCTGCAATCCTTCCTCTCAATAAACCGTTTTATTATTATTATTATTTTTATTACACTGGCGCTCTGGGCTGTAAAAGTGGCGGTGGTGATGCAGGGGCGGCAGTAGGAATGGTGGTGATGGTAGTGGTAGTGGTGGTGAGGGGTGGATGAAGGGTGGTGGTCGGTGGTGGGGACAGTAAGAGGGGGACAGAATATCAGTTTTGGTGGTTGTGGTGAGGGGTGGTGATGGTGGTGGTGAAGGTAGTGGTGGTGGTGATGAGTGTGGTGATTGTCGGAGTGATGGTGATGGTGATGGTGGTTTTGATAGTGGTAGAGACTTTAGTCCATATTCTTAAACGTATCGGACCCCCACTACGACTACTTCCCAGGGCCACAGGGAAGATTAACCGGATTTTCATATTTGTTTTTCTTCCCGTTCATGGCGTAGTTGTCGTGTATAACAATAACCTGCAGCATCAATCTGTATCTCTCTATCTCTGTATCTTTGTTTGTCTGTATCTCTGCATCTCTTCAAATATCTGTGGCTCCCTTTACGACTTTTTCCCAAGGCCAGAGAAAAGATTAACCGGCTTTTCATGGGGGTGTTTTTCCCGTTCATGGCGCAGTTGTCGTGTAAAACCATCATCAGCCTCATTCTCTATCTCTGTATCTGTTTGTCTGTATCTCTATCTTTTCAAATATCTGTGATTCATTTTACGACTACTTCCCAGAGCCACAGGGAAGACTGATCGGTTTTTCATGGGGGGTATTTTTCCCATTCATGGTGCAGATGTCATGTAAAACTATCACCAGCATCACTCTGTATCTCTCTATCTGTGTATCTTTGTTTGTCTGTATTTCTGTATATCTTCAAATAACTGTGGGTTCTATTACGACTACTTTCCAAGGCCACGGAGGAGATTGACCGGTTTTTCATGGGGCATGTTTTTTTTTCCGCTCATAGCGCAGAAGTCGGGTAAACTATCACCAGCATGACAAAATAGACCTTGAAAATCCCAGCAACTTCTACGAGAGGCTTTTTAAAACAGTGAACTGAGGCGCCGAGACGTTTGAAAACACGGAATTTGAACACTGAAGTTGGGACGAACAATTACAGGTATAGGATGTAGACGGTGGGTGAGTGGTTAGCGTGCGGACTCCACTTTCACCGCGTGATGGTCGACGCGAGTTCGAATCCCCACACTACCACCTGGGATTTTTCAGTCACCGCCGAGTTGCCTAAGGGCTCAGTCGCACTGGCTTTACGACCTACTGACGACCTCAAGCGACCCGCAGGTCGCGGGAGGTCTCACATGGTCGTGCGTGCGATCGTCATGTGTCTCCGTTTGTCGTGCGACCGAAAAGGACGGCAGGAGGTTTTAGGTGCTGCACTAAAACCTCCAGCCAACCTCTCAGGTCGCTGCCGGTCGTAAAAGAAAGGTTGCCGTCCGGTGGACGAATGGACTGCGTCTGGACGGCAAGCGGACTGCCACCGGTGGCCGACAGGTGATAATTAACTGTTGGACGGCGACCGGACGGCAAGCGGACGCCGTCTGGTTGCTGTCAGATGGTAGGAGGTCGCTGATCTTCGCCGTCCACTTTTCATCTGTCATTGGCCGTGGTCGACGTCCGGCCTTCCACCACACGGCGAGTTGTGCTGCGACCGGTGGTAGATCAAACCGCCCTTGCCCGGAAATGAGGTACATTCCTGAGCAATGACATCCCACGCCCCTCAGGCCGTCCAAGCTCCGTCCCGACTCAACCTGCTCCACAGGTCAAGCACACGGGCAAATGTGTATGGGTCACCTTTGCCTAACCAAAATAAATCACTGCACGACATGATGTTCACATCAGTAACAATGAGAGTCTGTGTAGTTACTGGCTTTTATCCATTTTTTTTTTTTTTTACAACAAAGGAGGCAGCTCAAGGGCACACAAAAAAGAAAACCATAATAACAAAAAAAGCCCGCTACTCGCTGCTCCTAAAGTAAAACAAAAGAGGTGGCCGAAAGGAAGATCAAATTCAGGAGGAGAGGTGTCCTGATACCCTCCTCTTGAAAGAGTTCAAGTCGTAGGCAGGAGGAAATACAGATGAAGGAAGATTGTTCCAGAGTTTACCAGCGTGAGGGAAGAAAGAGTGAAGATGCTGGTTAACTCTTGCATAAGGGGTTTGGACAGTATAGGGATGAGCATGAGTAGAAAGTCGAGTGCAGCGGGGCCGCGGGTGGGGGGGAGGCATGCAGTTAGCAAGTTCAGAAGAGCAGTCAGCGTGGAAATATCGATAGAAGATAGAATGAGAGGCAACATTGCGGCGGAATTTAAGAGGTAGAAGACTATCAGTATGAGGAGGAGAGCTGATGAGACGAAGAGCCTTGGCCTCCACTCTGTCCAGAAGAGCTGTGAGTGGAGCCCCCACACATGAGATGCATACTCCATACGAGGGCGGACAAAGGCCCCTGTATATGGACAGCAACTGGCAGGGAGAAGAACTGGCGGAGACGGTACAGAACGCCCAGCTTCTTCTGATTTGCCCAGGGTGATGGAAATGCATTAGAAGGAATATAATGTAACATACATACTAACAACAGGTTAAACCAAGATCGCCTGGAGCATTTTTTGCATGCCTGGGGCACAGAGGGGCCAGGGGGTGTCACAAATATCCGTCTTTGCTGCAGTGAAGCACATAATACTTTCATTACCTTTATAAGTAACTATTTTTCACAAACAATTTTCAGAAATAAGAATGAAAAAAGTGTAATATAAGTGGGTGATAATGTTACTGTAACACGTCAACAGCAGGTCGTTAAGGGAGGTCGCCGTCCCCATTGCGACAGGACGCTTACTGGTTCTTGCCTGTCGGTCACCGGTCAGCGTATGGGGGGCGTCTTGGCCTAACTCCAGGTGTGAGGTCATGGTGTGAATCTCAACATGGTCGTCGTCCTGCCAACCACTGGACGGACACTAAACGACCGTCGGTAGCCGTTCGGTCGCACGACTACTTTGCCACCTATGTGGTCGTGGAGCGGTGGGTGTGACTCGCAGCATTTTGGGGTTGCGGGTGGTCGTTAGCAGGTCGTAAAGTCAGTGTGACTGTAGCTTTAGACTACCCACATGCTGTCCTGAAGACCACTCATCAACCCGGACTCTAGAGGAAACCGTCCAAGTGAGGGCCCAATCACACTGGCTGTACGACCTACCGACTACCTCCAGCGACCTGCAGGTCGCGGGAGGTCTCACATGGTCGTGCGTGCGATCGTCATGTGTCGCCGTCTGCCCTGCGACCGAAAAGGTCGACTGGAGGTTTTGGGTGCTGCTCTTAAAACTCAAGCCGACCTCTCAGTCCATTCGTCCGCTGGACGAATGGACTGCGTCTGGACGGCAAGCGGACTGCCACCGGTGGCCGAAAGGTGACCATTAACTGTTGAACGGCGACCGGATGGCAAGCGGACACCGTCTGGTTGCCGTCAGATAGTATGAGGTCGCTGATGTTCGCCGTCCACTTTTCATCTGTCATTGGCCGTGGTCGACGTCCGGCCTTCCACCACACGGCGAGTTGGCCGGCGACCGGTGGTAGATCAAACCACCCTTCCCCGCAAATGAGGTACATACCTGAACAATGACGTCCCGCTCCCCTCAGACCGCCAAAGCTCTGTCCCGACTCAACCTTCTCCACAGGTCAAGCACACGGCCAAATGTGTATGGATCACCTGAGCATAAACAAAATAAAGTACTGCAGCCTGCAAGACATGATGTGCGCAGCAGTAACAATTAGAGTCTATGGAGCTAATGGCTTTTATCCATTTCAAAAACAATTGTTAATTTCTTCTTCTGCTCTGCCCAGGTTGATGGAAATGTTTTAGAACGAATATAATGTAACATACATAATAACAACAGGTTAAACCAAGATTGCTTGGATCATTTTTTCCATATCTGCGGCACATGGGAAGCGGGGGAGGGATCACAAACATCCGTCTTTTCATGCAGAGTGGAGCACATAATACTTTCATTACCTTTATAAGTAACTATATTTTCACAAATATTTTACAGAAATAAGAATGAGAATGTGTATATATATATATATATATATATATATATATATATATATATATATATATATATATATATATATATATATATATATATATATATATATATATTTTAAATTGCGGCCTATTGTGCCGGTATGCTTCTTCCCGTTGTATCCAGATGGTCGGTCCAAGGCTTCTTTCCGGTGGGTCCTGATGGGCGGCCCAGCCCGTTCTGGCGCAGGCGAGTGTTTATAGTGGCGCCATCTTGCATTGGCTCATGCTGCTCTGCCAGAGCTCATCTTTGATCCTAGAATCTAGAGTCCGGGTCGATAGGTGGTCTTCTGGACAGCATGTGGGTAGTTTTAAGCCACTCAGCGGCGGCTGATAATATGGGTGATAATATTATATACTGTAACACGTTAGCAGCAGGTCGTTAAGTATTTGAGTCTAAATAACCAAGGAGGATCTAAGAAGCGATAAAAAGAGGGGTACGGGTCAAAAGAAGAAGAACATAAGTCTTCCTCTTCTTCTTCTTCAACCGTTGACGGACTGGCGGCTAAAGTGAACTCCATAAGATATATTCCATCCCCGCTGTAACATCTCGCTTCTATGGAAGGATTTAGCTTTATTGACTCATCTATGACATTAATACGCCAAGGGCTAAGGGTTTGCCGTTGAAATTTGAGGCACTTAAACCCATCGTAGCAACACCAAATTTTGTCTATGGGCGCGGATTGGGCCGAAATTTATCGATTTTATATTTGTTAAGCGATGTACCCCCTATACATATTAATATATATTAATACGCTGGTACCGTCCTCCCTGGCAACCCTGTTATCCGGCCTTAGTACCATTACTACACATTTTGACTTGGTATCATATCTACACATTGACTGTAGCTTCGGGAGTGGTATCATAACTAAAGCGCGGGACGTGGAGTTTAAGCGCTAGATCCATGCAGATCCTGTAGGAGGAAGAAAAATATATTTTGGATGAAGAAGAAAAAGAAGAGTTGGAGTAGGAGGAGGAGGAGATGCTGAAAGAAGAGAAAGAGGAAAGAGAGAGAGAAATTGGAAGAAGTAGAGGAAGAAAAGGAGAGAGAGAGAGAGAGAGAGAGAGAGAGAGAGAGAGAGAGAGAGAGAGAGAGAGAGAGAGAGAGAGAGGGGGGGGGGGCTGAAGAGGATTCTTCTCAGCAACGGGAGAAGGGGAGGTAGGGGGAAGGAAGTATTTCACAAGAGTAGTATCTCTTTCCTTAGCAGTGAAGGGGAGGGCGCGTGAAATGGTGACCCCGCTAGTCTCAACATTAATACGCTAAGGGCTGAAGATTTCCGAGTGAAATTTGAGGCACTTATGCCTATCGTAGCAACACCATAATTTGACTATGTGCGCGGATTTTGCCTAAGTTTATTCTGTATATTTTTTTTCTTTTATTTATTTATTTGTTTATTTATTTATTTATTTATTTTTGCTGAGGGGGGGAGTATTGTAGCGGGCTTCCCTACAAACCCAATCACGACGCGCGGGACGCGGAGTCTATGCGCTATATCCATGCTGATCCTGATGGTCCCGTAGGAGGAAAAAAGAGGTATTTTGAATGAAGAAGAAAAGGAAGAGTAACACAAAGGAAGAACAAACGACAGCAGACCTGCTGGTCCTTACGAGGTTGTTTATGACAAGCTACACTAACTATCTAATCAAAGGTGGAAGATGAAGGACAGCAAAGGCGAAGGCACTTCCCACCCCCAATCCCTCCAGCCAAAGCTGGCAGGAAAGGAAAAAGAACCATGCAGCATGGAAAAACTGCATGGAAATTATGTAGGAAAGAGGAAAGAACTACCATTACTGCTACCACTAACCGGGCGATAAAAGCGGACAAGGACACCAGTATTCGAAAGAACTTAACGTTATTACGACAATGATTAATATCTTAGTTGCTGGTTGGATTCAAAACACTTGTCTAATCTATTATTGAAGGCCGTAACTGTTGTACTATCAACGACATCACAGGGTAGAGAGTTCCAAACATTAACAACTCGATTGAAGAAGAAGTGTTTAGCTTCGGGCGACGAGACTCTTTTACCACTTATCTTCAAATTGTGATTTCTTCTTGTTCTATTTGATCGATCAATTCTAAAGTAATCTTCCGCATTAATATCACTGAATCCTTTAAACATCTTAAACACTTCTATTAGATCGCCTCGCATTCTTCGTTTTGATAGACTGAATAAATTTACTTTTTTAAGCCTTTGTTCATATGATAAATTTATCAACCTAGGAATCATCTTTGTTACTCTTCGTTGTACCCGTTCCAACATTTCTATGTCTTTTCTGTAGTAGGGAGACCAAAACTGTACACAGTACTCTAGACGGGGTCGGACCAGCCAATTATACAGTTTTAATATTACTTTTTCCGATTTATTATTAAAGACTCGTCCGATGAAGCCAACCAATTTATTTGCAGTTATAACTACCTCCGAACAATGCTGACCGGGCTTTAAATTGCTTGATATAGTGATTCCAAGATCCTTTTCTTTACTTACTGTAGAAAGTTTGTTTGCCATTCATTACGTACCGAACGCGATTGTTATTTTTTCCGATGTGCAACACTTTACATTTGTCAACGTTAAATTTCATTTGCCACTGATTGTAAATCTTCTTCGTCGAGTGTCGCAGTTACTTTACTAGCAATTTTTGTGTCATCAGCAAATTTTGATACTTTGCAAGTGAGCCCATCATCGATATCATTAACATAAATTAAGATGAGCATGGGGCCAAGCACTGATCCTTGAGGTACGCCGCTTCTGACGTCGAGCCAGTTAGATGTAATACCGTTTAGAACTACTCTCTGTTTCAGCTCAGAGAGCCAGTCCACAAGCCAATTGTGAATGTTATCCCAGATACCGTGCGCCAATAGTTTGCCGAGCAATCGTTGGTGGGGGACCTTATCAAATGCCTTTTGAAAATCCAGGTATATGATATCTACTGATCTGCTTTCATCTAACACCTCAAAAATATAAACACGAACGTTTACAACGGAAGCCATGTTGCGAATTATTTATTATAATATTTTCTTGGAAGAATTTCACCATATTGTCGCGAATGATAGTCTCCATTAACTTACAAACAATCGATGTCAGGCTAATTGGTCGATAGTTTCCTGGATGAGACTTGTCCCCCTTTTTGGAAATTGGTGTGACATTTGCTAGTTTCCAATCCGACGGAACTTTTCCAGCTGTTAAAGATCTATTGAATATGATGGAGAGCGGTTTACAAATTTGATGTTTGATTTCTTTTAAGACCCTAGGGGTAATTTTGTCTGGACCAGGATCTTTGCTTACTTTATAATCTTTTCAATTGTGCGTAGAATGTCACTTTCTACGATGAGCACGCCACATAACATATTTTCGGTCCTTCTAACCTCCCGCGGTTGAGGTGATAAACAATCTTCAATCGGATGCGAAAAAGTTATTTAGGATTGTAGCCATTTCATTTTAATCGTTCGTGTGGTTACCATTATCATAAGCAAGCGGTCCGATACCACAAGCGAGTGACTTTTTATTATTTACATGGCTAAAAAATCTTTAGGATTAGATTTACTCGTTTCCGCTATATATTCTTCAAGATTTTTCTTGCTTCGTTTTATTAATTTCTTGGTTTCGCGGCGAATTCTCTCCAACTCTAGTTTGTCAGCCTCGCTCTGAGTTGATATGTTTCTACTGTATACGCATTTTTTAAGAGATAGGCTATTTTGAATTTCGTTATTCCACCATTTGGGTTTCTTCTTAGAAGCTGAACGTCTGTTACGATTGGGTACGCATATGCTTATGGCATTGTTCAATATTGTGGTGAAGGCCCCCCAAGATTTATCAATATCTGTTTCCGCCGTGATTTCAGTCCAGTCAGAATTATTTAAAATTGATCGGAGTCTTACGAAATTCGCTCTCTGATAATCAGGCACCTTTTCTTTACTAGGAGTTACTTTACTTTCTTTCATATTGATGCTGAATGTGATTGTTCGGTGATCGCTAGAACTAAAAATTGGACCAACATGTACTTCGTTAACTAGATCAGCTGTCGTTGAAAAGATAAGGTCAAGTATATTATTTTCCCGAGTCGGTTTTTGAACGTGTTGATGCAAATCACTTTCTAGTAAATTTGTGTACAGGTCGAGCCCTGTATGACAGTTCAACGGTTCACCCCATCTTTTCACTGGCAAGTTAAAGTCCCCAACAATTACTGCCTCGCAACTGCTACTTGTTTCTAATAATAATTCACTTAATGCGTGGTCGATATCAAGAGTCTGCCTTGGCGGTCTGTAGATAAGTCCAATTACTATTTTACGAGATTTATTTTTAATTTCAATGAAGACCGTGTCTACATTGGTTATAATATCTTTTTCACGGATACTGGATGGAGAGAGTTGTGGATATAAAAGATAACGCCTCCACCCTGTCTGTTCTCTCTTTCATGACTAAAGATGGTATAACCCGGTAATCTATATTCCGCAATAAAATCTCTATTAGAAGTGTCTATCCAAGATTCTGTGATCCGACGATGTGATAATGATTTGTAGCTGCGAGGACTTCTAAGTCTTCAAATTTGTTACGTAGGCTACGAGCGTTTACATAGCAAGCTTTAATGTGATTCGAGTCGGGAGTTTTGCGGGTTGAGTGCACCCTTACGGTGGAGCTGCTGGTGTTCTCGCCTCCGCGTTTTTTGGCTTTCGAAGAGCCACTTGGTCACAGAGCAGCCTCCCGAAACGGGCTGCTCCAACAGGGTTTAAGTGAATGCCATCAGGAAGGAACAAGTCTGAATCGTAGTAAAAATTGTTCCACACGTTAACGAACTGGACGTTTTCTTGTGAGCAAAGGGACTGAAGTCTGTTGTTTGTGCTGAAGGCCTTACTGTAAAAGCTAGATTCGGCACCGACCCTCGGGAGGATTCCTGAGATTATGATGTTACTGGCATCCGTTTTACGTTTATACTGCTTGATCATGCGGCGGTATTTCTCAAGCAGTTCCTCAGAAAGGGTTGTCTTTACGTCATTTGTCCCCGCGTGAATGACAAAGAGGGTGTTTCGGTCGGCATTTCTCGTGACATCATCGCACGCTGCGGTGATGTCGTCCAGTCTGGCACCTGGACAGCAGTAACGTTTTCTGCGGCCGTTTGATGAACGACCACAGAACTCAACCAGCTGGCCACGCACCATGGAGTCCCCAACTAGGCGAGTCTCGAACTCCTCCTCCATGGTGTCTGCCAGCACCTGGAACCTATTGAAGGTAGGCGGTGGCCGAAGTGATAGCGTACTGGACCCACATTCGCCGCGTGATGGACGACGCGGGTTCGAATCCTCACGCTACCACTCGGATTTTTCAGTCACCGCCGAGTGGCTTAAAACTACCCACATGCTGTCCTGAAGACCACCCATCAACCCGGACTCTAGAGGAAGCCGTCCAAGCGAATCAAGAACGAGTTCCGGGGGGCAGCATGAGCCAATGCAAGATGGCGCCACTATAAACACTCGCCTACGCCAGAACGGGCTGGGCCGACCATCAGGCCCCACCTGGAAGAAGCCTTGGGCCGACCATCAGGCCCCACCGGGAAGATGCCTACCGGCGCAATAGGCAACAACGTAAAAATAAAAAAAATAAAAAAATAAAAAGTGGGGGTCAGTAAGTCCTTGGTTGCCTGCTTCGGTTTGGCTCCATTCCTTACAGGTTGGAACCCGACATCCTGTGAAGCAGGAAGAGAAGCGTTAAGTGGGGCAGGCTGGAAGTTGTCCTGTGAGGCAGGCTGGGAGTTAGCCTGTGAAGCAGGCTGGGGGTTAGCCTGTGAGGCAGGCTGGGGGTCAGCCTATGAGGCAGGCTGGCGGTTGTTCTGTGAGGCAGGCCGGGGGTTAGCCCGTGAGGCAGGCCGGGGGTTAGCCTGTGAGGCAGGCCGGGGGTTAGCCTGTGAGGCAGGCTGGGGGTTAGCCTGTGAGGCAGGCTGGGGGTTAGCCTGTGAGGCAGGCTGGGAGTCAACCTGTGAGGCAGGTAACACGTCCTCCCGTGAAGCAGGAGGGTCGTCTGGAGAGGGCACAGTCTCAGTGGAGGGCCTCTCCACCATCGATGGTGGAGTCACTGCCACATTAGTTAAAACAAATTCCTGAAGGGCTACAAATTTCTTTTCAAGATCATTGTGCTTGACTTTCCATTCAGTCACAGCCTTCTGAAGATGTAATCTTTGAATGCAGAGGCGGCAAGTTTTACTCAGCTGGAAGAACTGAGCTGCAAAACGTCCGGGACAGACGTCACACTTATGGTTCGAAGGCATTGTTAGAAATTTAAGCGAGTTAACAGTTTGGGCAAATTTTAAAAGCGCTTTCGAAATAACTTAAATTGTGACCATAAATTGAATTGTATAAAAATTGTGCATGGAAATTAGATACTGCTGTGTTAGATGCCTCCAACACTGGGAGTTCGCTCCCACAGGGTCTTGAAAACGCCTCAAAGACCAATCGCTTGTCCTGAGCCTCGGTCACGAGAGAGACTTTCACAACCCGGCGCTTTTCAGCTATTGTCCTCGAAGTTTTGTCCCATAGAATGGGGCCGGCGTAGTCACACAGAGCAGAGCTGGCAAGGGAGTAGAGGAACCAGCAATTCGTTCCCACTTTCCGAAACGTCTAACCCAACTCTGCGACCCTTTCGAGGCCTCGCCAGTGGCACCTGTCACCAGGTGTTCTCCACCAACTCTAGAGAGTATCAGACGCCCTTCCTGAGAGACCAAAAGACTGAAATATACCTTGAGTATAAGAAAAACCCTCAGAAACTCCACCTAGAAGCCGGGAGATACAACCTCAAATGGCCCACGGAAGACATCTCTTTCAGGAGAAAACAAGAACCAGCTGTTATGCAGAATAGGGATGGGAGTACCGTCGATAGAGGGGAGGGACGGGGAGCTCACACCGACAACTGGTTCCCAGGGAGGCTTTTTAGTGTAGAGGTCGCCACACTCCTCTACACCGCAGGCCTAAATAATTAGGCACGGTCCAGCTGACTAGGACCCTGGAACTCCAGCCATTGTCTCATAAAGAGATCCTCTGCCTGCAGTCCAATCCACCACTGCTGCTGCCCAGAGGCTTCACCGTGACCCTGGCACAGGAGACAGATCAGGTATTACACCTTGTCCAAGGGTGACCTGAGACTATGCAGGGCAGGGACGTCTAGTTCCCTGAGGTGAAAACAATTCACCCGCATACCATATCCTGCTATGAAGTCAATTATATCTGGGTTTACCTTGCTATCCTTTAAAACTTCTATTAACTTATCTCTTCTTACACTATCATAGGCCTTTGCAAAATCTATCGAGATTACTATCAGTGTTTTTTTCATCTTATATGCTCCTTCTACACAATATCTTAGAATAAATAGGTTGTTTTCTATCCTGCTTCCCTCTGTAAATCCTGCCTGTGTATCCTTACCTATACCATTTATCCTAATGTGGTCCTCCAAGTTAGTTCTAATCACAGCCATCATTAGCTTGTACCCTACATTCGTCAGAGCTATTGGACTTAGTTCTTTAACCTTTGGTTTACACTTCTTCGGCAACATGACTGTTCTAGAGTCCCTGCATCCCTCTGATATCCTCCCTGTCTCTAATACTGCCCCAAGGTCTTCAACCAACACCTTCCGTAAAACTTTACTTTTGGCAAATTCTTTGTACAATTCTGGCTTTATTTTGTCTGTCCCAGCTGCTTTTTTATTCTTCATTCTATTGATACATTTAATTACTCTATCTTCCCTTATGCTTTCTTCTTCCAGATATATGAATCCCCCCTTCACCCTTCTTGTCATTTCCATGTGTTCTCTCACTTCTAGTCCACATTTTTCAGTGTGTTGCCACCCCACTGCCCTCAGCTCATTAATATCCTCCAACTATACAGCTTGGTTTTCCTCTATGTCCTTTTTTACCTGTTCATACTCCCTTACATACTCCTCTCTCTTCTCTGTGTTCCAAACTTCCTTTATATAATTTCCATGTTTTCTGTACACTCCACTCCAAAAACCTTTTACTTCCTCCCCCACCTTTCCTCTCTCCAGCTCCACTCCGTCCTCCCCATATATCCTTAAAGTGTCTTTATCCTTAACCTTTTCCCCTTTAAGTATTCTTATATGCTCCCACATCTTTTTCCCTCCATCTTTCTTATCCTTAATTTTCTTTGTTATATTCTCCTCTTGTTCATACATTTCCTTCCTTATCTTTCATTGTACCTTTGTTCTTTGTTCTACATATAATCTTTTCCACCTTTCTTCCTCTTCTTTGCATTTTGCATTTCTCCTATTCCTGTTTAACCTCTTCCTTTCTTTTATTTATTTCCTTATTTCCTCGTTTATCCATGCTGGTTCCTCGCCGTCCCCTAGCTTTTTATCTCTTCTTCTATATACACTTTTTAGCACTGCATCTGCTGTTTCTTTATTTTTTTCCTCCAGCTCTCCTATACTGTCCACCTTATTCCTCGTCACACTTTCTTTTAGCTTTTTCCTAAAGTTTTCGAGCGATGATTTATCTGTTTTATAGTGCTCCCTCTCAATCCATTCATTTTTCTTGAACTCTCTCTTTTCTTCTGGATCTGGATCTGGATATATGATGCGCAGGGCACCCGTACAGGTGCATAACACGCATATTTGTTGGCTGTTGGGGGGACGGGGGAGCCGGGTGTGCAGGGGAGGGAAGTGAATCAAGTGTAATTGTTAAGTGTTGGTGTGTTGTGGTGACAAGTGAGTGTGGATTTGTTTTCTGAATGAGTCTATTGTATTGCAGTCTTAAATCTGTTGAGGGAGGTTGTTCCAGTCACGTATGGTGCGTGGAAAGTATGAGTGCTTGTATGCGTCAGTGTTAGTGTGATATGTTTGGTATTTATGGATGTGTGTGTTACGAGTACGTTGACTGTTTGCCTTGTGTAGGTATGTTTGTGGGTCAATGTCAATATGAGTGTTTGTGATCTTGTACATAAGTGTAAGTCTGTGTGCTTGTCTGCGTATGTGAAGAGGTTCCATGTTTATCTGTTGTTTGATCCGTGTTGTGATGCCAGGCGTTCGAGTGTAATTGTTTGTAATGAACCTAGCCGCCTTGGTGTTGATTTGTTCTAACCTATCAATGTTACTTTGTGTGTAAGGATCCCACACCGTGGAGCAGTATTCCAGTGTTGGTCTCACAAGTGTGTCATAAGCTATGTGTTTAATGTCATGTGTGCAGTTATGTAAATTCCTCCTCAGGAACCCCAGCGTTCTGTTGGTTGTGTCACTGATATGGTCTATGTGAGTGTTAAATTTCAAGTTAGTTGAGAGATGGATACCAAGGTACTACTGTGTGTGAACTGATTCTAAATTTGAATTGTGGAGTGTAAGTGTGATGGATGGGATTGTGCCCTCTGGTGAATCTTAATAGTTTGCTTTTATCTGGTCGGAAGTGCATCTGCCAGGTGCGTTCCCACCGCTCGAGGGCGTCCAAGTCGTTTTGTAGTAGTCTGCAGTCGTCACTAGTCTTTACTGCTCTAAACAGTAAACTATCGTCGGCAAATAGTCTAGTGGAAGAGTTAGGCGTTGACAGTGGAAGATCGTTAATGTACAGGAGGAAAAGAAGGGGACCTAGAACGGTGCCTTGTGGGACACCTGAAGAAACAGGGACAGTGTCAGATGGAGATCCGTCAAGAAGAACACGTTGAGTCCGGTTAGTAAGAAATCAGTGATCCAGTGAAGAATAGGTCCTGAAATACCGTAGTATTTCAATTTTAATGTCAGTCTTTTGTGCGGAACTTTGTCGAAGGCTTTGGCAAAATCTAAAACAATAGTGTCAACTTGTTTAATGTCACGTCGGTCAAGTAGCCTCGTAATGTCGTGATATGTAGTAATGAGTTGCGATTCACATGAGCGTTTAGGTCGAAAGCCGTGTTGTGAGTCAGTAAGGATGTTGTTTGTGTCAAGGTGATTCATTGTGTTTGTGTATTATGTGTTCGAAAATTTTACATGGAATCGATGTTAGTGAGATCGGACGATAATTGGCTGGGTCAGTCCTGTCACCTGTCTTAAATAAAGGGTTAATATTTGCCATAAGCCAGTCAGAGGGTAATGAGGTGGATGATAGGGATTGGGTGAATATGGCCTGAAGGATGGGGGCAAAGGATTTAAGGATGAAGGCGGGAATGTTGTCGGGGCCAGTGGATTTGGTTGTGTCGAGTCCTTCTAGTAATTTCTGTATTCCGTTAGTCGTGATGTCAAGGGGGGGTATCGGGGGAAGGGGCTGTGTGGCATGTTTGGTGTCGGGTTGTGTTCTTGTGTGTACACCGATTGGAACTGTGTGTTGAGTATTTGCGCTTTGTGTTGTGGGCTGGTTACTAATGTGTTAGTGTTGTCTTTAAGTGATGTAATCGTGTTAGTGTCATGTTTGCGCGTCTTAAAGAACCTGAAAAAGTTTCTTTTGTTGTTTCATACGTTGTCTGCGAGATAAGTTGCTATGTGTCTGCGTTCCGCTACTTTTATGTTTTTGGTAAATGTCTTTTGGTGGTTTTTGTAAGCGGTCCAATTATCTGTTGTGTTGTATGTCTGCGCGCGTCTGTAGAGTCTTTGTTTCTTGCGATGTTGTCTGCGTAAATCCCTGGAAAACCAGGGGAGTGTGTACCTACTAGAAAATGTTTTTTGTGGTATGTGTCTGTTCATTGAGGCGTGTGTGGTGTGTTTCAGGTTGTTCCAGTTGATGGAAGGAAGTCTTGTGTGTGGGTCAGTCGCAAAAAAGTCAGTGCTGAAGGCAGTTGGGTCTTATTTGATCATGTCTAAGTCAGCCCTTGAGAAAAGGAAAAATAATATAACCAGGCAGCTTAGAAGTAATTCTAGAGGAGTAACAGAGGACGGGCTAAGAATCTTCTATACTAACAGCAGGAGCCTCAGAAACAAGATAGACTTACTAAGGGGTGAAGCTTGTTCAGAAAATTTTGACATAATAGCGATCACTGAGACATGGATAGACTTTGCTAATAGAAATTTTAGGTCAGAATTTGAAATAACGGGTTATCAGATGTTTCACAAAGACAGAAGGGGCAGAAAGGGAGGTGGAGTTGCGCTATATGTTAAAGACTCACTTAAATGTTTAGTTAACAACTCAGTCAAAACTAACATGGATTCAGAATCAGTTTGGGTGGACGTTTACAAAGGGAAAGAAAAACTAACTCTAGGAGTTATATACAGGCCACCCAACCTTAACAGGCAGGACACGAGTATATTACTACAGGAGATTGGCAGGGGCAGTATGAGTAGAAATGTCTGCGTAATGGGGACTTTAATTATAGGAATATTGACTTTGAAGATATAGTTGGTGACCTGGATGCAGAGGTCTTTCTTGAAGTTATACAAGATAATTTCCTTAAGCAGGTAGTTACTGATCATACCAGAGGAGATAAGATAGACTTAGTCCTAACCAATAATGGGAACTTGCTACGTGAGTTGGAGGTGGGCGGAGAGTTAGGAAATAGTGATCACAGAACGGTTCGTTTTAGGTTAGACTGGGCGGTAACCCGTGATCCAAACCCAGTGTTAGTGCCAGATTTTAGAAGAGCAAACTACGAGGGGCTTCGAAGATATCTTGAAGGGGTAAACTGGGATAATTTAGGGATTCATGAGGGCCAGAACTGCGGATTGGAGAGCCAGGAGAACCAGGTAGAAATGTCTTACAATAATTTAGTTAGAGTAATAGTAGAGGGGCAAGAACAGCATATACCACAGCGAACACTTAGAAAAGAAAACAATGATCCTAAGTGGATGACTCGTGGACTAAAACACGAGATTGGGTTAAAGAAGAATTTATCAGAAAATAAAGAATGGGAAACACATCTCAGGGGCCGGTACGTCGAACTATCTAGATTAGTTAAGAAAAACACCAGGATAGCAAAAAAGAACTATGAGATCAAAGTAGCAAATGAGGCGAAAAGTAACCCTAAGGGCTTCTTTCAGATGTATAGAACAAAAACACGGGAGAAAATTGGACCGCTGAAATCAAACACAGGGGAGCTAGTAGAAAATTACGAAAATATGAGCACATTGTTGAACGACTACTTCCTGTCAGTATTCACACAGGAGGATCGAACGACTATACCGGAAAGAGTTCAGGTGTACGAGGGCGGGGATGGCGATAAATTGAGGGATATAATCATTACCAG